>NC_138498.1:15976729-16032172 GCF_964252035.2 Podarcis erhardii
GACAGGTGGGAACCATCATGGTTTAACACACACACACACACACACACACACACACACACACAGAATGACTGTGTTGAATCACCATGTTGGACTAGGACCTGCGAGACCAGGAGTGGATCTACACACAGAGGGGAAAACGCTATAAGTAAGAAATCAAATTGTTATAACAAAAGAAAAGAAAAAAACGCTATGGGAAACCGCTCAGAAATATTTTTTTTGCTCTGCAGTGCCATCTGGTGGTACATGTTTATAACGCATTCAAAACACTGTTTCTTGACTCATGTAGCTGAGTCCCAGGTTTCACATTCCTACTCAGCCACGAAAATAACAAAGTGGCCTTGGGTGAGACACTGTCTCCCAGTCAGACCTACCTCTCAGGGTGATTGTGAGGATAAAATGGGGAAGAGGAGACCCAAGGAGCTTGAGCTCTCTGCATGAGAGCTGGGATATCAACGTAACAATAAATAGAGTTGTGGCCTCATATTGGCGGAGGCAAAAGGCTCCGCACTGCTTCGGCTGGCAAATAAGCCCCAGCAAGAAGCTTTTCTAAGAGTCAAGGAAGATCGCTTTAGCAGCTCCAGCCAAGAGATGCAAAGAAGATTCTTTCCTGGTTTCTCTGCACTTCTCCCCTTTGTCCCAAGCAGAGAGGTGGGAAGTGGACTGGATTCTTATCTAACATTCCCCTGGAATGACAGTCCAGCCAGGACCCACCTGAGCCTTGACACTTCATCCCTGACACAGGCAAGTTGCAGGTGCGCTCTCTCTTATCTGATTGCACCCAAACCGCTGCAAGTCGAATGAAGAAATCAGATTTGCAGCTGTTTCTCTTTATCCAAATGTTTTATTCAAGCAATAGCCTTCTCGTAGTTGTTTCCCAGCAACTGGCATTCAGAAGCATGTGGGCGCCTCTGACTTTGAAAAGCCCATTCAGCTTTTGTGGGGTGTGTGTGTGTGTGTGTGTGTGTGTGTGTGTGTGTAGGCACACCACATGGAAGTCACACACTGGGTTTTATTAAAGCTGCCTTTAAGACATCTTAAACTGCTTTCAACAGAGGTTCACATCAGACTTACCTCCCTTGTGAGTTTAGGGTTCAGCCTTCAATGATAATATCTCAAAAGATCCCTGTTTAAAGCACATCCAACACACGTTTAAAGCATATGGTCCTCCAAAGAATCCTGGGAGTTGTAGTTTCTTAAGGCTACTGGGAGTTATAGCTTTGTGGGTGGGGGAACTACAATCACCAGAATTCTCTCGGGGAAGTCAGGTGCTTCAAACGTGTGGCGTATATTTATTTGCTAGTGATAGTTGATAACAATGGTACAGCTTTATTTTATTTTTTGAATATGTTAACGTGAGCCTCTGCAAGCACTGAAATGAGGCAAATGCCATCTTAGAAGGGACATTCCCACATGTAAGAAAAAGAAGCGACGCTTCTCTCCTGAGATTCTGTCCGCTGTGCATAAAGTTCTTCATCTTTTTTCTTCGGAACAATTGGCTTTTTTCCCGAGCGCAAGTTTAGAGCCAGTCAATTCATTTACCAATTGGCTGAAACTTCTACAATTAATAAATGGAAATAAGCGGGAGATGATGTGTGTATGACTTTCTCTCTGTGTGTACAGTGGTACCTCGGGTTAAGAACTTAATTCGTTCTGGAGGTCCGTTCTTAAGCTGAAACTGTTCTTAACCTCGGTCCAGTATACCTGAAGGAGCGTCTCCATACCCCATTGTTCTGCCCGGACGCTGAGGTCCAGCACCGAGGGCCTTCTGGCAGTTCCCTCATTGCGAGAAGCAAAGCTACAGGGAACCAGGCAGAGGGCCTTCTCGGTAGTGGCGCCCGCCCTGTGGAACGCCCTCCCACCAGATGTCAAAGCGATAAACAACTACCTGACATTCAGAAGACATCTTAAGGCAGCCCTGTTCAGGGAAGTTTTTAACGTGTGATATTTTAGTGTATTTTTGGTTTCTATGGAAGCCACCCAGAGTGGCTGGGGAGGCCCAGCCAGATGGGCGGGGTATAAATAATAAATTATTATTATTATTATTATAACCTGAAACACCACTTTAGCTAATGGGGCCTCCCGCTGCCGCCGGAGCACGATTTCTGTTCTCATCCTGAAGCAAAGTTCTTAACCCGAGCTACTATTTCTGGGTTAGCGGAGTGTGTAACCTGAAGCGTATGTAACCTGAGGTACCACTGCATACTGTAGCCACTTTTCAAGGTAGGGTTGCCAACATTTCTCCCTGCTCCTGTGCCTTTTACAAGGTGTGACCGGAAGGTTCGGTGAATGGTCACAGAAATCGAACAGCGAGAAATATTCAAACATATAATCGGCACCGGAAACCCACAAAATGCTCACAATTGTGTACACAGATGAAGCTGTAACTCGAAAGACAGATTATGAGTGGTTTAATCGTTTCTGTGAAGGGCGGCAAACCATCGAAGATGACCCTCAGTCTGGCAGACTATCAGCGAGCAAAACAGTGGCAAATGTTGACAGAGTTCGTGAGTTATTGATGCGGGATCGCCATTTGTCCGTCCAAATGATGGCGGAAGAATATTTCATGTGAAATCATTGCTGAGGTTGCTGAGTTGTCCCACCTTCCATATTCTCCTGATCTGGCCCCACGGGATTTCTTTCTTTTTCCAAAACTGAAATCTGCACTGAAAGGGCACAGATTTCCCAACATTTCACTCGCTGCTGTGACGAAGGAACCGAAAGCAGTACGAAAAGAGGACTTCTCCAGAAGTTTCCAACAGTTCTACGAACGTTGTCAACAGTGCATTGTATCAGAGGGGGCCTACTTTGAAGGCCTGTAAGGTATGATGCTTTTGAATTATGGTGCTGGAGGAGACTCTTGAGAGTCCCATGGACTGCAAGAAGATCAAACCTATCCATTCTGAAGGAAATCAGCCCTGAGTGCTCACTGGAAGGACAGATTGTGAAGCTGAGGCTTCAATACTTTGGCCACCTCATGAGAAGAGAAGACTCCCTGGAAAAGACCCTGGTTCAGTGGCGTAGCGTGGGGGGTGCAGGGGGGGCCGGCCGCACCGGGCGCAACATCTGGGGTTAGGGCAAATCCACGGGTTAGGGGGCGCAAATCCACGGGTTAGGGGGCGCAAATTACTTGCCTTGCCCCGGGTGCTGACAACCCACGCTACGCCACTGCCCTGGTGTTGGGAAAGATGGAGGGCACAAGGAGAAGGGGACGATGGAGGACGAGATGGTTGGACAGTGTTCTTGAAGCTGCCAGCATGAGTTGGACCAAACTGTGGGAGGCAGTGGAAGAGAGGAGTGCCTGGCGTGCTCTGGTCCATGGGGTCACGTAGAGTCGGACACAACTAAACAACTAAACAACAACAACAAAGGTATGGATATTCGAATATTTCTCGCTGTCCGATTTCTGTGACCATTCACCAAAATTTCAGGTCACACCTTTTATATCTAGTTGGTGATATGCTCAAGACATTACAGATCATAAAATTGTAGAGCTGGAAGGGACCACGAGGGTCATCCAGACCAACCCCCTGCAATGCAGGGATCTTTTGCCCAACATGGGGCACGAACTAAGATTACAAGTCTCATGATTTACCGTCTGAGCTATGATCCTATTTACCTACATGCTGCAAAAAGTTACATCTATGGATCCCTACATATTAAATTGCTTGAAAGAGGAACAGGAGGAGGGCAAGTTGCCCCTCCCTCCTTTGGTTGTTTGTTGACAACCCTATTTTAAGGTGAGCAATGAAGCATTTCTTCTAATTGCCACAAGGGCAGTACAGTGGTACCTTGGTTCTTGAACTTTTTTTTTTTAATATAATTTTTTATTAGTTTTTTTTAACATATCATTTTCAACCGTAATTAAACATACCTTTACATCTTATTCAAATTTTTGACTTCCATCAATCCTGTCTGAAAATTTTCCAATCTAATCTCTCAGTATGCATTTCTTATCTTCCCTATTACATTTCAAACTCATAACCAATATCTCTATCTTTTTCTACTTTGTAACACTTCGTATATTTCTCTTTACAAAACATCTTGTAGTCCTACTAGCGTAATTTGTTGATTACAGTTGTTCAAATAATTCATATACTTCTTCCAATCTTCTGTAAATCTCTGGTCCCGCAGGTTTTGAATCTCCTTACAAAACATCTTGTAGTCCTACTAGCGTAATTTGTTGATTACAGTTGCTCTTCAAATAATTCATATACTTCTTCCAATCTTCTGTAAATCTCTGGTCCCGCAGGTTTTGAATCCTTCCTGCCATTTTGTCCAATTTTGAATAGTCCATTTATTTCGTCTGCCATTCTTCTTTCATCGGAGTTTCTTCTTGTTTCCATTTCTGGGCTAGCAATACTCTTGCCTCAGTTTTGCATATAAAAACAATTTAACATCTTGCCTATTAATGTCCTGACCTATAATGCTTCTGGTTTTAATCTGTTCTGGGAGTCCGTTCGACTCCTGAAACGTTTGAAAACCAAGGCACGGCTTCCGATTGGCTGCAGGAGCTTCCTGCACTCATTTGGAAGCTGTGGAAGCTGCGTCGGACATTCGGCTTTTGGAAAACATTCGCAAACTTCTGAGTTTGCGTCGCTTGGGAGCCGATTTGTTCGGCAACTAAGCCGTTCGGGAACCAAGGTACCACTGTACACAGTGCCATGTGCATTGCTGAAACCTCCCTCCCCAGCCTTTTGCACCTTGAAGTGCATTTTTCCTTTCCCAAGCACTGGGTTCTCTTCCCTACCAATAGAGCCTCTGGCTCCAGCCTTCTGCTTCATCTTTGTCCTAGGCTCCCCCCCTTCTTTCCCTTTTCTTACAGGCAACCCTCCCCCATTAGCAACATGAATTTTAAGCACAACCAGATGTAGGAGGTGAGGCTGATGGACTCTGCCCCTCTGCCTTTGTGCTCTCCAAGGAGGTTCTTGGGGGAGAGTTACCATCTCAAACCTCTCCTTCTTACATTTTTTTTCCAGTTTTGAAAATCAGCATCTTTATTTGTTCCAGGCAGGCAACAGAGCCAGCTTATACATTGACCTCACAGGCTAGACTAGAATTGGTTCAGGATGTTTGAAGCGGCAGTGTCTTAAAATTGCTGGAAGCCTATACTTGTGCATTAGTAAAAAATAGGGGGGATATAAACACTTTGGCTGTCCTCTTCATCGCTAAAGAATCTGAATTCAACACTTCTTGCTCATGGAATTGCTTTTTGGAAATGACTACATATATACATATATGTGGTCTAAACCACAGAGCCTAGGGCTTGCCGATCAGAAGGTCGGCGGTTTGAATCCCCACTATGGGGTGAGCTCCAAGTGTTTGGTCCCTGCTCCTGTCAACGTAGCAGTTCAAGAGCACGTTAAAGTGCAAGTAGATAAATAGGTACCACTCCAGCGGGAAGGTAAACGGCATTTCCGTGCGCTGCTCTGGTTCGCCAGAAGCAGCTTAGTCATGCTGGCCACATGACCCAGAAGCTGTATGCCGGCTCCCTCGGCCAATAAAGCGAGATGAGCGCCGCAACCCCAGAGTTGGCCACGACTGGACCTAATGGTCAGGGGTCCCTTTACCTTTTTACACACTAATATACCTTTAAAGCACATTTAAAGCCATAAGTGCCAACCCTATGGGGCTATGATCCTCAGCCTCCCAAAAACAATACATTGGGATGGAGCTGAGCACCCCCCCCCATCTCAAGGGGCTGGGTCTCACAGGGCCTCCCCACAGCCATGGCGGGTCCCATTGGCTTAGTCAAGCTGGCCACATGACCCAGAAGCTGTCTGCGGACAAACGCCGGCACCCTCGGCCTATAGAGCGAGATGAGCACGCAACCCCAGAGTTGTCTGCCACTGGAGCTAACAGTCAGGGATACCTTTACCTTTACATATATATGGGGGGAAATTGTTCTTTACATGCACCATTTTCAGAGGGAAATCCATGAGCAGGCCCTAACAGGAATCTAGGGCTCATTAATAGGAATGGCCCCATGGCTACAGGACTGAGCAATCCAGTTTTTATTTTTTACGCTACAACATCCCATTTAGAATGACCAACCTTCCTTTTCAGTCTTGAGTCATGTTTGCAAGGTCACTAAAAGGGTTCTGTTTAACATGCTTAAGGTGCTACAGTGGAACCTCAGAAGCTGAACGTTTCAAACGCCCAAAACCCAGAAGTAATTGTTTTTGAATGCGCCTCAGAAGTCGAACGGCTTCCGAGGCACGTTTCCCCATTTTCTCTTTTAAAAAAATATAAAAAAATATTAGATTTTCCACAATGATAACACAAACCCCAAAACAGAATGATACACAAAAACAGAAAAAAGGAACAATAAACCGATAAACAATAACAACAAACTTAATTATTCACAAATCCAACCTTTTAAACATCTTGGTTGACTTCCTCAAGTCCCTCCCTTCTGAGTTTCCTTGTAGTTAAAGGTAACAGCTTTCCAATAACATTATTAAACTAAAACAATTTCCAGTTATAGTCCATCTTATTCACTTTTCTTAACATTCTAAATCCCATTTATTTAATTATAACTTAATCCTAGGCCTATTTGTTTCTTTCAAGTAATTTCTAATTTTTTATATTACAATATTTATTCAAATAGTCCCTAAATTTCCTCCAGTCCTCTTGAAACTCCTCTTCTTTCTGGTCGCGGATTCTTCTAGTCAGGTCAGCTAGCTCCGAAAAGTCCATCATCTTCATCTGCCAATCTTCCATTGTTGGTAGTTCTTGTGTTTTCCAATTTCTAGCAAGTAATTTTCGGGCGGCCGTTTCCCCATTTTCTCAATGGATTCTGCCAACCATCCATTGAGCCTCGGATGTCTAACGTTTCGGAAGTCTAACGGTCTTCCAGAACGGATTACGTTCAACAACCGAGGTACCACTGTATTTGCAATACTAGGGTTCAGCCAAAATTTCTCAGAAAACAGTTTTCTTCTATTTCTTTTCTTTCTGAAGTTTGTCCCAAACTGTTATCAAGAACTTCAGTTCTCCTCTGGAGACCACTCAATGAAATGGCATCCCTCAGTCCTGCTATCTATTGGCTTTGGGTGCAACTGTGGATTCCATGTTAATATTGTTGAATATTATTTTAATATAGTCAAAGGAAACCATGGGCTTGGCCCCCGACTCCTTCTGCTGTTCCTTTCTTAACTCATTGCTTCCTTCATTCACCCATATGAACTAACAACAATAGACAGAGGCTCTGAGATTACATCTTCAAGCTCCTTTAGTACCCTTGGATACAGCTCATCAGGCCATGGAGATTTAAATTCATTTAAAGTTGCTAAGTCTTCCTTTACCACCTCTTTTACTATATTGGGCGGCAACTCCCTCTTTGCATCATTTATTTTGTTATCACCAGGTTTGAGCACTGCTTTCCATTTGGGAGAAGACAGAGGCGAAACAGGTGTTGAGCAATTCCACCTTTTCTCTGTCACCCAACAGCATTTCTCCATCGTCTCCACACAAGGGATCTACTACTTTCTACTGTTTCTAAGTCGTATTTTAATCAATGTTTTATATTTGCTGTTAGCCGCTCTGTGCCTGGTTTTTAAACTAGGAAGGGCAGGGTATAAATAAAATTTTATTTAATTTATTATTAGTTGTGTATTCTTCCTCTTGCTTTGAACGTAAGCAAATAAACCTTTATTATTGCTTTTTACCCTCTCATGCAAGCCCGAGTTCATGGCTAGAACAGTGCTGTAAGTGAGTCAATTGCCTTGGATTCCAGAGTCATTTGTCTTGGAGTGTTGTCACCATTACAGACCAGACGAGACTTTCTCTGTTCCTTAAATGAAGAGAGGCACCATGCACATTAAATAAATTGCCATATTTTTCCACCTTCTTTTTATCACACTGCTATGGGAAGAACGACTCTGCCTTGCTTCATTTGTGAGCTATGTCAGCAGAAGAATTTTGAATTCGAAGAAAAGCTTGGCACTGCACTGACAGAGAGAAGGATGGCAATATAAGTAGTTTAGGCCCCTCTTAACACACCACATTTCCCCCCAATTAGAGGCATAGCAATATTTGTTAAGCATGCAGATGCATTCATACTTGCGAGAGGTTGAAAAGCACATCCCAATTTTCCCTCTCTGGGGAGCAATAAGAAGAGAGAGTGTTAAATCAAACACCCAACACAACTTTATGTAACGTTAATAAATCAGACAAATGAAATTAGCTCAGGCCACATAAACTGTTAATCAACTTGCCACTCTGGCATGGCACTTGGAAATAAATTGGCAAGATGCAAGACCACCTAGGTGTCAGTTGGGAAGTTTTCTTTTAATGAACACTGTAGTACAGTCATACCTTGGCTCCTGAATGCCTTGGGAGTCGAACGTTTTGACTCCCAAACAATCGAAAACCGGAAGTGAGTGTTCCAGTTTTTGAACATTCTTTTGGAAGCTGAATGTCTGATAGGGCTTCCGATTGGCTGCAGGAGCTTCCTGCAGCCAATCGGAAGCCGCGCTTTGGAAGTCGAACGTTTCAGAAGTTGAACGGACTTCTGGAACGGATTATGTTCGACCTCCGAGGTACGATGGTACAGTACTATGATCTCTCTGGTGGTCTTCTTGATCCTAGTTTAATCATCGCACACATACCTGAGAGCAAGAAACTAGGCAATGCTAGATCTTTGATCTCTTGTGAGTCCCTTTTTAGAAGAGGGGCTGTTTGAAATCTGCAAGACTGGGAGCAGTCCATATTCAAATCTGAAAACTGCACCTCCCAGTTCATGGTTGTTGGTGTTCCCCAGAGCAAACACATGGTGTAATCAGACTTGTGTCTTTTAGGAGATTTTCTCATCTGGAGCTGGTAATTTGTGAGATATGCACAACTGACAGCTCTCCCTTAGCGCCTCTCATCACAGTGGTTACCTATCCTCTGTAGTTTGGAGAGAAGTCAGGATTTTTGCAATAAACAGGAGAAAAATAATTATCTGGAATTTTTGCCTTCAAGTGACATATAAACCGACCCAGATTCTGCCTTCATTATCTGCTTTAATAACCGCTTCTAGTCTTGTTTTCACACTTCAGTCCAAAGCAGTTAACAGTATCCCTGCTACATATAGCGTTTTTGTGATTCTTGCACTAGTGTGTGTCTTGGCGTGTGCCACCATCAACACTATGTATTTTTTTGGGGGGGGTATTGTGTTTGCTGCTGTTGTTATGTTGTGTGCTTTGTATTTTTTATACCAGTGTTTTTTTCCCCAAAATTTGGATTGGGTCTCCAGCGGTTTTTGGACTACAATTCCCATCATCCCTAGCTAGCAAGACCAGTGGTCAGAAATGATGGGAATTGTAGTCCTAAAACTGAACCAGAGACCCAAGATTGGGAAACGCTGTTTTATACTGCAAACCATCCCTGTGACCTTGGGATGAAGGGCAGTATATAAAATTAATTTAATAATAATAATAATAATAATAATAATAATAATAATAATAATATGCTGGTGAAGGACTTCCTGAAGACAAGGTTTGTTTGACGCTGCCACCCTCCTCCTTGTTTTAACCAGGGGGTCAGCAGACATTTTCAGCAGGGGGCCGGTCCACTTTCCCTCAGACCTCGTGGGGGGCCAGACTATATTTTGGGGAAAAAATATGAAGGAATTCCAATGCCCCACAAATAACGCAGAGATGCATTTTAAATAAAAGCACACATTCAACTCATGTAAAAACACGCTGATTCCCGGACCACCCGCGGGTCGGATTGAGAAGGCGATTGGGCGGATCTGGCCCCCGGGCCTTAGTTTGCCTACCCATGTTTAACAACCTAGGAAAGTTAAGAATGAGACATCTGTCACGGAAGGGGAACTTGTTTTCATTAGAAAACTTTAAACTATCCAGTGGAACCTCGGTTGTTGAACGTAATCTGTTCTGGAAGACGGTTTGACTTCTGAGGCGAGTTCGAAAACGGAAGCAATAACTTTGGGGTTTTCGGTTTTCGGAAACCGAAATGTTTTGCTTCCCAGATGCTCGAAAACTGAGGTTCCACTGTACATGGTGTTTTTTTTTGTTTTTTTTTAAATGTGCCTTTGTTAAATGCAACCTGGACCATTCCGTAGCAGCTGAAACTGAGGTGCAATAATCCTACGGAAATCTTGAGCATGTTTGTCTCCTTCCTCATATCTTAAGGCAACGAGTCCCGAACCTGCGCAAAAGTCTGAAGTGTGTCTTAGAAAATTAAGCTACTGTCTTGGATGCCTCCTCGCCATGACGCCTGTGGGAGCAAGGAAGCCCAACGCAACATTGATTCCCCTTCTCTCCGCTGACATAAAGGCAGTGACAAGAGAACAAGGGAAGACACTCTGGGATTCTCTAATGTAGCCAGCACAATCGCTGACAGCTACAGGGGGATAGAGACAGAGGCACGCTCATTGCCTGGACAGCCAAGTCCCATCCTTGAGCCTTGACTGATTGGACAAACGGGAGATGCCAGGAGGCAGCAATAATTGGGCTACCCTACAGTTGCAAGGCGGACGTTTGCTTATTGTCCTGGAAGCTGATTGAATGGACACACAAACACACACACACATATATAGGCATGTTGTGGGAATGTTGAGGAAGGTAGGAGAGGATATATTGATTCAATATTATCCCTCCTCCCTCACAGTAGTGAGCAAGCAGCAGAGCACATCCCTTGCAGACTGCTGGAAGCAAGCTGATGGTTTCGTTAGAATCGTTTAAATTAAGCAATCCAGTCAGTCTGGATTGTTCCTGGTAAGTTTCCCCTTTTATAATAATAATAACACGACAATCTTCTTTAAAAGTAAGAGTAAAGTTTACTTACATTCAGTTCACAGCAGTAATCGGAAGGCAAACTTTATCTTGTGGTTACAGTTACATTCGTAGAGCAAAGAAGTCTGAGGTAAGCTTCGGACTTTCTGCCTTGTAAAACAGATGAGCCATGTGCTGGCTAAGAACCAGAAGAGGAGGTCTGAGAGAGAAGTACGAAAGTAGAAAATGGAAATACAGTGGTACCTTGGGTTACATACGCTTCAGGTTACATACGCTTCAGGTTACAGACTCCGCTAACCCAGAAACAGTAACTCAGGTTAAGAACTTTGCTTCAGGTTAAGAACAGAAATTGCGCGGCGGCGGCACGGCAGCAGCGGGAAGCCCCATTAGCTAAAGTGGTGCTTCAGGTTAAGAACAGTTACAGGTTAAGAACGGACCTCCGGAATGAATTAAGTATGTAACCAGAGGTACCACTGTAAGGGAAGATGGCTGCGTGGCTAACCCTTTTACAGGATCTGCTAGGGTCACGCCCAGTGCCAGATTTACGTATAAGCCAAACAAGCTATAGCTTAGGGCCCCACTCTCTTAGGGGCCCCCGAAAAATTTAAAGGAAAAAAACACCTGGATATACATTTCCCAAATATAAGATAAAAAATAAAATAAAATAAAACATGCATACAGCAACAGTGTTTTGTGTTGTGTAGGCTCCTATGATGTAAGTACAGAGGTACCTTGATTTACTTAATCGGTTCCGGAAGTCCGTTTTAAACCAAAACCATTCTTGAACCGAGGTGCACTTTCCCTAATGAGGCCTCCCACCACCGGTGCCCTTCCACAGTTCGGATTCTGTTCTTAGACCAAAGTAAAGTTCACAAACCGGGACACTACTTCCGGTTTTGTGGAGTTCATAAACTGAATCGTTTGTAAACAGACTGTTCTTAAACCGAGGTACCACTGTAATGGGCCCCGCCTGCTAGGCTGCTCCCTAAAATATCACTGGTTTGCTCATTTCTATATACCGTGGTACCTCTGGATGCGAACGGGATCCGTTCCAGAGTCCCGTTCGCATTCTGAAGCGAATGTAAGACGCGACTGCGCGTGTCACGTTTCGCCGCTTCCGTGCATGCGCATGATGTCATTTTGAGCGTCTGCGCATGCGCGAGCGGCGAAACCCAGAAGTAATGCACTCTGTTACTTCTGGGTCGCTGCAGAACGCAATCCGAAAATATTTATGCTGAAGCGTATTCATCCCGAGGTATGACTGTACAGTGGTACCTTAGTTCTCAAACTTAATCTGTTCCGGATTTCAGTTCAACAACTACTTTGAAAAAAGACCTATTTTATTATGTGCAAATGGCTTTAGATACCTATTAGGTCCATAAATTACCATACAGCATATATTCAACACAAAAAACAGTGGCAATTTCTTGTTGACAAAGGACAGCTGGATATATAAAGGGCCCCATTACCTTCAGTAGCTTAGGGCCTCATCAAACCTAAATCCAGCCATGATCACGCCCATCTACCTGGTTACACGCAAGGTGAGGAGGCTCCAGAACAGGTATGACAAGAAGTCCTCCTTGTCTGGAGCCACATCCCCCTGCGTGTCCACTCTAGGCAACAAGAAAATGTTGTACTTGACTGCTTCAGTGATGATACATCCCACATGTTGAGCAGGAGTGTGGAAAACACATCCAAGTTTAATATCCAGAAAGACCCAAGACCCAGCTAGGAGATATTAGGGAAATGTTGGCTTAAGGCCATAGCTGCAGGGGCGACAACATGAATAAAATATTGGGGGAGTGGTCAGGTAAGCCTCGCCCTGGATAACTGATCACAAGACATGGAGTATGCACACCATTTGAATGGCAACGCCCATCAACTTTGGGGGGTGGCGCATGGCCCACTCAAATATTTTATTGGGAGAGTTGGCTCCTATGTGAGGAACTGATGCAGTTTGCACCACATTCTGTGTGATGTGTGTCCTTCTGTTCCGTCTCCCAGAGACTTCTGCTTTTGTTGCGCAAAATTGTGCCTTATTTGTGAGACGCAGTGAGCTGCTCCTGAATTGCTTTGAACAAAAGTCCTCTTCACTTTGCTACACTCCCCCAGTTAGCTTCTTTTAGCAGAAGTTAAGCCAGCTGACTGAGGGATGCAGGTGGCGCTGTGGGTTAAACCACAGAGCCTAGGGCTTGCCGATCAGAAGGTTGGCGGTTCGAATCCCCGCGACGGGGTGAGCTCCCATTGCTTGGTCCCTGCTCCTGCCAACCTAGCAGTTCGAAAGCACGTCAAAGTGCAAGTAGATCAATAGGTACCACTCCAGCGGGAAGATAAACGGTGTTTCTGTGCGCTGCTTTGGTTCGCCAGAAGCGGCTTAGTCATGCTGGCCACATGACCCAGAAGTTGTACGCCGGCTCCCTTGGCCAATAAAGCAAGATGAGTGCCGCAACCCCAGAATTAGCCATGACTGGACCTAATGGTCAGGCGTCCCTTTACCCTTTACCTTTTAAGCTAG
The DNA here is from genome assembly GCF_964252035.2 of Podarcis erhardii. Taxonomy (NCBI): domain Eukaryota; kingdom Metazoa; phylum Chordata; class Lepidosauria; order Squamata; family Lacertidae; genus Podarcis; species Podarcis erhardii. The sequence continues at coordinate 15,989,987 of NC_138498.1, forward strand.
CTGACATCACAGACCCATTTCAACACACACACACACACACACACACACACACACACACCACACCCTTTTTGTGTCCCCAAGATCACATTCACACCATATTTTTAAAGCACTATTATACTGCTTGAGGAGGCCATGGCTTCTCCCAAAGAATTCTGGGAGCTGTAGTTTGCTGAGAGTTGTTAGGAGACCCCTATATCTTGGGGGCTACCTGAAGCCTTATATACCAGCTGAGCCACAGAGATGAACTGGATTGTCCCTCGTGTTGGCAAAGCTTGTTTGACAACAAGAAGAAACAGATCTTTAAGCATCATCAGCCCAGTACTGTGGAATAATTTGACAACAGAGATTCATCGATCACTGCCTGTTTCAACTTTTAAACACCTTCTGAAAACTTTTCTATTCCATCAAGCTTATGCAGGCAATTGAGATTATATCCTTCCACAATGGTTAGCTGATTTCTGATTTTAAGTTATTATTAAAAATGCAGTAAAATGGCTACCTACAAACTCAATAAAACAGAGAATACAGCACAAAGCAATATATAGTGTAACAGCAGCCGTTCCAAAGCAGCTCATAAAAACCAGCCACAATAATGAAAACCTGAGAAAATAAAAGTATTTTATTATATGAAGCCAGGCAAATGTCATACTACATTTTAACTTTTTGGTATGTTTTATTGTATGGTTTTATGTACAATTATTCTAAACTGCTCTGGTTTTTTTTTTTTTTTTAACGACAGCAATTTATAAATAAATTATCAAAGTAGTTTAAGCATCAATCCTTCTTCTCAGGAAAGTTGTGTCACCTCCCTCATCCCAAGGACATGGGGCCAGGTAACGATACGTTAATTAATAAATCACATCCCTAGCTGCTACATGCCATTTTGAATGAAATGTCTTGTATGATTTCTGTAACACACACACAGGTGTTGGGCTTTAGTGAATCCTCAGGAAGAGATGAATTTCAAAGTAGGAACACATTTTGGAAATTCTCCCTCAATGTCAATTCTGCCTTTGAAATTCCGGGAAAATGGCAGCCCTAATTTAAAAGAATTCTGGGTTCGTTTTAGAAGTTGTGATGGAATGTAATGGTGGAAGCAGCCTCTGAGCGCTGGGTCCAGGCTGAACAGAGCTTTAGAGCTCATCATATTTTGCATTATTTGCCTTCCCATTCCTCACGGCGGGGCCCTGAACTAGATGTTTTAGTGAGCTATCGGCAGTGTCACCAAGCTCTGTTTCCTGAATAGCGGCACAGCTATAAAGTGGGTCTTAATAGGCCCATCAATTAGAAGGAATGACTGTTAAGTGTGACCGTTCTTTGACCAACATGCTACGAACCTCTTGAGCTAAAAGCATTAATGTCTGCAGCTTGAACAAAAGTGTCAGGGGGTTGCGACACTCAGAACCATATGTAACCCGTGTCTCAAACCCTCGCTTGTCACTTGTTCAGGACCCGAGATTCCGCCCCAGCAAGGAAGAAGGGGGATTACGGACAGCGAAGAGCCACGCTCCCACTAGGAGACTCTTGACGCTTAATAGTTTTTATGGTAGCAAAGCTGCTCGCATTTTCTTAGCACAGCTGTGCATTCCCTACTGAAACATAATCTAAGCTGTTGATATGTCAAAACCCCCACCCTGCCCCAGGTGAACCAACAGGCCAGGACGGGGCGGGGAAGGGGAGGGAAATATCTGCTGTCACATGTTCTTTCTTTCTTTAAAATAAAAAATAAAATTCCTGGACCTGGGATTGTCATATCTCTTTTTTTTTGCTGTCAAACCACTAATGAGCTCCGAGGAATGTCAACTTCCCCGCAGGATCAACCTGATGTTTTAACAGGGAGGTGTCAGCCTGGATTTCTGCTGATGGTGTCTATGGCTGATCAAACGGAAAGGTAATTAAACAGCAGAGACTTTTTGATCATTGTGTTACTTTTGAAGGGGGTCGGGAAGGGGAGGGGTTGCAGGGGAAGGGATTTTTAATCATAACACTTGTTCGGCACCGGCGTTGTAAATGATTTTTTTTTTAATGAATTGGAATAAATCAAGATTTGATGCAATGTTGCTGCTGCTATAATATGCTGTTTAATTCTCATCCTGGCTTATGGAAGTGGCAATAAAATCCCATACAGTGGTACCTCTGGATGCGAACGGGATCCGTTCCGGAGCCATGTTCGCATCCTGAGTAGAACATAACACGCGACTGTGCAACTGCGGGTTGCATTTTGTCGCTTCCGCGCATGCGCGTGATGTCATTTTGAGCGCCTGCGCATGCGCGAGCGGCAAAACCTGGAAGTAACGTGTTCCGTTACTTCCGAGTCACCACAGAGCGTAACCTGAAAATGCTCAACCTGAAGCATATTCAACATGAGGGATGACTGTATACATAAATAGCAACTTAAAGTATTAAATCAGGCTTCCTCAACCTCGGCCCTCCAGATGTTTTGAGACTACAATTCCCATCATCCATGACCACTGGTCCTGCTAGCTAGGGATCATGGGAGTTGTAGGCCAAAAACATCTGGAGGGCTGAGGCTGAGGAAGCCTGTATTAAATCCAATAAAAAAAGAAAACGCCTACAATCGCAACAAGGGACGATCACCTCAAACAGCAGCCAGTTTTCACACAGCTTGTTTAAATCATATTGCAGAGTTTGTCCCAAATCCTGTGTCCTGTTCCCTTAATCCATGGGTAGGCAAACTAAGACCTGGGGGCCGGATCCAGCCGAATCGCCTTCTAAATCTGGCCCACAGACAGTCCAGGAATCTGCGTGTTTTTACATGAGTAGAATGTGTCCTTTTATTTAAAATGCATCTCTGGGTTATTTGTGTGACATAGGAATTTGTTCATTTCCCCCCCCCAAAAAATATAGTCCGGCCCCCCACAAGATCTGAGGGACAGTGGACCAGCCTCCTGCTGAAAAAGTTTGCTGACCCCTGCCTTAAGCGATGAACTTCCAGTTCATGCAACCTTGGTAAAATAGGTACAATATCAACTATTGTAATTACGTTACTATTGTCTGGAAATGTGTTTCACCATGGCATTCATTTGACTGTATGCATGCCCATTTATTTCTCAGTTCCTTCCTGGGCATCTTGAGTTTTTGTGTCCCTTTCACTAGCCAGCAAGTCCCATCTTCCAATTCCTCAAGGTTTGGGACGTACCACGTACTATGCCATTCTTCAGTATTCAAAGCTTGTAGTGGCGCAGTGCTTATTTGGGTGGAAAAACATTTGCGCAATATCCTTTTTGCCAGGCTTCCTCAACCTCAGCCCTCCAGATGTATTGAGACTACAATTCCCATCATCCATGACCACTGGTCCTGCTAGCTACGGATCATGGGAGTTGCAGGCCAAAAACATTTGGAGGGCCAAGGTTGAGGAAGCCTGATTAATGCTCAGCTGGAGGGGGAAATCTCCTACGCGAGGGCAGTAACATTTCCCTCCATGTTGTTGTTGTTGTTGTTTAGTCATTTAGTCGTGTCTGACTCTTCGTGACTCCATGGACCAGAGCACGCCAGGCACTCCTGTCTTCCACTGCCTCCCGCAGTTTGGGCAAACTCATGCTGGTAGCTTTGAGAACACTGCCCAACCATCTCGTCCTCTGTCGTCCCCTTCTCCTTGTGCCCTCCATCTTTCCCAACATCAGGGTCTTTTCCAGGGAGTCTTCTCTTCTCATGAGGTGGCCAAAGTACTGGAGCCTCAGCTTCAGGATCTGTCCTTCCAGTGAGCACTCAGGGCTGATTTCCTTCAGAATGGAGAGGTTTGATCTTCTTGCAGTCCATGGGACTCTCAAGAGTCTCCTCCAGCACCAGAATTCAAAAGCATCAATTCTTCGGCGATCAGCCTCCTTTATGGTCCAGCTCTCACTTCCATACATCACTATTGGGAAAACCATAGCTTTAACTATACGGACCTTTGTCGGCAAGGTGATGTCCCTCCATGTTACAACCAACTAAAAAAATATGGTGGCTGCAATTCTAACCCCGCTTACCTGGGTGTAAGCTTCGTGGGAACTTACTTCTGAGTAGACATAGCTAGGATTGCATTGTAAGCGTCTTTGGGGTCATGCCTGAGCCTTCATTCACAAGTGTTTGCAATTGAGATACAGTGGTACCTCGGGTTAAGTACTTAATTCGTTCCGGAGGTCCGTTCTTAACCTGAAACTGTTCTTAACCTGAAGCACCACTTTAGCTAATAGGGCCTCCTGTGCCGCTGCACCACCGGAGCACGATTTCTGTTCTCATCCTGAAGCAAAGTTCTTAACCCGAGGTACTATTTCTGGGTTAGCGGAGTCTGTAACCTGAAGTTTATGCAACCTGAAGCATATGTAACTTGAGGTACCGCTGTACTAATTTCGCAGTTGGTTCTGACTAAGGCCCTGTTCTGGTTCCACATTTCTCTTTCAATTTTTTTTACTCTTGCGTACTGCTTCCTGGTCTGTTCCACATTCCCCCATTTCCCAGCCTACAGGATTTTATTCATGCTGGTAGTAAATGGTTACTTGGGTAATTTTCTCCCTGGCTCAGTCCTCTTCCGTGCCCCTCCTTCTGGGGATCCTCTCCTGTTTCTATGGAGACAACCTGTAAATGTGAAGCCCGATCCTTCGTCCATTGAGGCGATAGGCAAAAGCTGCCACTAATTTTGACTGCAGCAGTGTGGCAATCTCTGCCGCTATCTTCTCTTAGAACAGTTGGGTTTCCGTACAACATTGTACTGAACAGTAATCACTCACATAATGGAAAGCACACAATGATACATCTGAAATATCACCGCAGTCCCCAGTATAGTCTATATATCCTCCAATTAATCCAACCCCAGAATAGCTTCAAAAGCTGTCCCAGAATCTGCGTTCATAACCTGAGGCCCTTCTCTGTGTGTCTTCTCCATGTGAGGTCCGGAGGGTGGCAACACAAGAACAGAGCCTTTTCTGTAGTGGCTCCGTTTGTGGAATGCTTTCCTCGGGGAGGTTTGCCTGGCGCCTTCATTATATGTCTTTAGGCACTAGACGAAAACAATCTTCTTTAACCAGTCCTTCGGCTGATTAATATCCTACAGCCTTTTAAATGTATCTATGGGAAAGGGGGCATTGTTTTGGTTGAATTAATTACAGTGGTACCTTGGGTTACATACGCTTCAGGTTACATACGCTTCAGGTTACAGACTCCGCTAACCCAGAAATCGTGCTTCAGGTTAAGAACTTTGCTTCAGGATGAGAACAGAAATCGTGCAGCAGCGGCGCGGCGGCAGCGGGAGGCCCCATTAGCTAAAGTGGTGCTTCAGGTTAAGAACAGTTTCAGGTTATGAACGGACCTCCGGAATGAATTAAGTACTTAACCTGAGGTACCACTGCACTTGTGTTTCAACTGGTATTTTATTCTGTGAACTGCCCTGAGATCTTTTGATGAAGGGTGGTATATAAATTTAATTTAAAAAGAAGGAGGAGGAGGAGGAAATGACTAGCTAGTCATGTTGAGGTTATCCGGTCCATGTCTGGCTTCTTTTTTAAATCTTTTGTTATATGAAATAATGTTTTGAAAAACCCTCCAAACAATAAAAACCTAGATATACCGGTATGTAGACTCTGTATAATCAGGTACAATGGCATGAAGTTAAGAGGTACATAAGGGGGGGGGGAATGCTTTGCATGAATGGTGGCGCTGTGGTCTAAAGTTAAACCACAGAGCCTAGGACTTGCTGATCAGAAAGTTGGCGGTTCGAATCCCCTCGACGGGGTGAGCTCCCGTTGCTCAGTCCCTGCTCCTGCCAACCTAGCAATTTGAAAGCATGTCAAAGTGCAAGTAGATAAATAGGTACCGCTCCAGCGGGAAGGTAAACAGTGTTTCCGTGCGCTGCTCTGGTTCGCCAGAAGTGGCTTAGTCATGCTGGCCACATGACCCGGAAGCTGTACGCCGGCTCCCTCGGCCAATAAAGCGAGATGAGCGCCGCAACCCCAGAGTGGGCCATGACTGGACCTAATGGTCAGGGGTCCCTTTACCTTTACTAGTCAGGATTTGTTTTAGGGGGCACAGGCTTTATGTTGGGGGGCAGAATCGAGTTATCTGCCATGCAGTCGGTCCTATAGTTAAGTATTTTTGTTTATTTACTTTTTATTATTATTTCATGCACCCCCCTGGCTACGCCTATGGATCTATATCTACATATCTTGAATTGTGTACACACTTAACCAGATTACCTGACCGTGATGTTTTAAGAGAGGGGATTCCTTCTTCCCTAGGCAGCCTTGGGCAACATTTTGCGGGGCTTTTCCGCGCACCCAACGCGCTGCCACCTGCCCTCGCCTCCTCGCCTGGTGCGCGAGGGGATGATAATCCCGAGTGGATGGATAGACGGACGGACTGACGGGAAGGGTTAGGTCATCGGAGGCGGGGGGATCGAATGGGCGGTGAATCTGGAGCCGGGAGCCGAAGGGGAGGGGGGTGGAGCCGGCGAGAGAGGCGGGTGGGCGCACGGGGGAAAGGGGCGGGTCGGGAGAGGCAGAGCCTGCCTGGGCAAGCGGAGGGCGGCACGCAGCCTGGAGCTGCTCGACCAGCGGAGGCAGTAGCAGATCCCGGCTCCGGCTCCGCGTTGTCCCGGCCGGGCGGCGGCAGGAGGATGCCGAGTTCCGCGGCCACCCACAGCTGCGCCGCGCCCGCCTGCGCCGCCGCCGCAGCGCCCCGGCCACGCGGACCAGGGGGCTGCGCCGGGTTCCGCTAGGGACGCGCCGGGATGAGTAGGTGAGTTAGGGGGCGAGGCGCTGACAGCGGGCCGGGCCGGGTTCCGGGCGGCCCTCCCGAGATCGTCCGGAGAGGTTGGGATGGGGATCGGAGTCTCTCCCGGGCCAGGGGGGTTGGGGGGTGGGAGACGCCGCTCGGGCTGCCTCGCGTCGGGGCGGGAAGGCGAGCCCTGGGGATCTGGTGTGCTCCTGATCCACCAGATCATCGGCAACGTAGGGTGGGCTGGGTTTCCCCGGCCAAAACATGCAGCTGCGAAGGCTTCCTTTCCCTGGAAACTAGCCGGTTGTCGTTTGCGCGGTGGAGCCAACTCCTAGGGGGCGAGGGGTCTTCGATCCCCCATAAAATATTTGAGGGGGGCGCCCCCCACCCAAGTTGATGGGCATTGCCATTCAAACGGTGTGTGTGTGTGTGTGTGTGTGCACCGGGTCGTGCGATCGATTATGCGGGGGACGGCTTCCCCACCCGACCCCAATATTTTATTCAAGTTGGCACCCCTGAGTTGGGAACACACATACATGGGTGGGTGGGGGGTACTTTGCTTTGCAAAACTGCCTGGGGGGGCTGAAACCCGTGTTGAGGGAGTGGGTTTTTTTTAATTTTTTGCTCCCCCCCTTTTTTTGGGTCAAAAAACAAGAGTGTCTGAAGCTCCCGTGTTTACGTTGCGCAGGGTAGGCGTGCGCCTGGTGACAGGGGTCCCCTCGTGGATTTTACGCGCGACCTTTTATGTAGTGCCAGACGCGAAACCTCTAAACCTCCTAGATCGCGCGTGGGGGTGGGGAAATCTCCTGATCGCCCTGAATATCTCGATTACTGTTCTGGCGACATGACTCTCTGGGAAGCAAAGGGGTGGTGGTGTCATTTTTCACTGGGGGTGGGTGGGTGCTGGTTAAGTATTTGGGGATTATTCTCGTGCCGTCGGGGCACAAACCCTGCGCGCAAGAGCAAAGGTCGCCGGGGCTTGTGGGGCGGGGAGAGAGACCTTGCCTGCACGGCTTGTGGGTCTTCGGGAGGCTCTCTCTGTGCGTATCCGGGGCTGGGAGATGTCCGCTATTGCGCGTGGATTGCCTTTCGGAAGTGGGGCAGCAGGTTGAGCCATCTAGGGGGCTCGGGAAGGGCCGTGGAAGTTATAGGTTTGTGGAAACTGAAGAACTAGTGGAATATGGAGAGATGTCTCTGGATGAGAGCAATGTAGGGCTTTTAAAGGGAACCGGGTGGGGTGGGGTGAGGAGATGCTCAGCTTCTGTGTGAGTGCGTTTGTGTACATTTATTTAGCGCCAGTTGGAGAGCAGGGAGCAAACGCGGGTATATTTGGGGGCAACCAGAAACCAGGGCTCTTTGTTTGGATGCTGTGTCTGCCCTGACCCCTGGGGCGAGAGAAGCAGCCGTCTCTGGAGGAATTTTGATTCAGCGTGGCAGTGGCTGTTCCCTTTTCTTTGCCACCGTCCAGGGTCCCTCGCTTGCAGGCGGTGGGAGGGAGGGAGCGGGGGGTGGGGTGGGGGCTTAAAAAACCGGGAGCTTCCCTGGGCTGCACATGCATCCCCTATTGATTGCCTTTGAAAATCCCCTCAGGTTGTGGGTTTAGTGAGTTGTCAATTAGCCCAACTTGCAGGGAGCATGCAGAGCGGCTTCAAACAATGTCAGTTTGAGGCAGAGTCTCTCCCATCATCCATGACATTATTTTGCACACTCTAGAAATGCGACCCCAGGCAGGGGAAGGGGAGGAGGTGGGCCACTGAAGCCTGCGCAGGAATGGAGGGGATAGGGGTCATCTCTAGGGGCCCCTTCAAGTATTTGATTCTTGAGTGCTTCATAGCCTGTTATTCGCATGCATGCGTGTGTGTGTGTGTGTGTGTGTGAGGCAGCTTTCAAAAATGCACATGCGTGCATGTGCATGTAGTTTATGGAGACTGCAAAGGAAAAGATGCCTTTGGGGGGGAAAGTCCTCCTGGAATCCCTAAAGGAAAGCTTAGGTCGCTCTGATTAATCCCTATTTGTTGGCGCTGTGGGTTAAACCACAGAGCCTAGGACTTGCCGATCAGAAGGTTGGCGGTTCGAATCCCCACGATGGGGTGAGCTCCCGTTGTTCGGTCCCTGCTCCTGCCAACCTAGCAGTTCGAAAGCACGTCAAAGTGCAAGTAGATAAATAGGTACCACTCCGGCGGGAAGGTAAACGGCGTTTCCGTGCGCTACTCTGGTTCACCAAAAGTGGCTTAGTCATGCTGGCCACGTGACCCGGAAGCTGTACACCGGCTCCCTCGGCCAATAAAGTGAGATGAGCGCCGCAACCCCAGAGTCGGCCACGACTGGACCTAATGGTCAGGGATCCCCTTACCTTTACCTCTTGCAAATAGCAATAACAGCAATTTTATTATTTATACCCCAGCCCCTCTGGGTGGCTTCCACCACATATAAAAACGTAATAAAATGCCCAACATTAAAAATTTCCCAATGCAGGGCTGCCTTCAGATGTCTTCTAAAAATTGTGTAGTTCTTTATCTCCTTGACATCCGATGGGAAGGCGTTCCACAGGGAGGGTGCCACATATATGATGGCTCCCCGTTGTTGTGGACAGGAAGGGTGGCAAATTTCGAGCACTGTTTTCTCTACTAACTTCAAATTAAGGAATGCATATGGAGCCTATGCTAGAGATTATTGGACTTCCAACTCTCTTCCAGCAGGGCCTATGGTCAGAGTTGATGGGAGTTGTAGTTCAGCAGTACAGTGGTACCTCGGGTTAAGAACTTAATTCGTTCCGGAGGTCCGTTCTTAACCTGAAACTGTTCTTAACCTGAAGCACCGCTTTAGCTAATGGGGCCTCCTCCTGCTGCTGCACCGCTGGAGAACGATTTCTGTTCTCATCCTGAAGCAAAGTTCTTAACCTGAGGTAATATTTCTGGGTTAGCGGAGTCTGTAACCTGAAGCGTATGTAACCCGAGGTACCACTGTATCTGGAAGGCACCAGTTTGGCTACAGAAGAAGTTGCTTGCTCTGTATCATTCAGTGCCCCCCCCTTTTCTTGGTGCGACATGGAGAAAAGCATCAGCAGCAGGTGAGCCAATTTCTGGCTCATAAGGAGCATCATCTTAAAACAGTGACCGTGATTAGGCTAGGCTGCCTAACAATTGTGTTTTCTGCCATTGGCATTATTTTAAATCAGCCTTGCCCTGAATTTGTATGGGGTTTCAGGTCTCATCAATTGGAGACAATTGGGGAATTGCTGGTTGGGGGTGATGGGAACCCATGGACTTAAACATCCCAGGACTTAAACATGCTGCTTAAGGGTGGGGGGAGCTTGCTTTTGCGAAGCACCATTGAGCAGCTAAGTTTTTTTTCTGAGATAATTCAGCTGCCCACTGTTAGATCAAGCTGGCTGGTCCCAGTGGGTGTTTCTGCTGTTAAAATCTAGGAATGCTGAAAAGTAGGCTTGACCTAGATTTATAACCCTTCTTCTCTGCTTCGGGAATCCATTGAGTAGACATATTAATAATGTTCCTCTCCCACCACTCCCAATTGCCCCTGGGAAGAGTTACTATACCCTAAGCCCAAACATGGCCTCTAGGTTATGTATCCATGGGTTTTGAAGCCCAGGCATTGTTTCTGTTTAATGTGCACATATTTACTGAAGGAAAGTGATCTCCAATGTGCTGTGCCTGTAATGGTGAGAAGATCTGTCTTTAATTACCAAATTGATTATGCTGATATGGGATATATGGACAGAGAACGCTTTGTGTGAATTATGCAGTTTTTTAAGTTGAGGTGCCTGCCTGGTTTTAATTTTTATCCTAAATTTATTTTCTGCAGTCCTGAAAATGCTGTATACCACTAGGGTGGACTCAACCACAGTTTATTTGACTGCGACTTCTTTTTTTTTTGGGGGGGGGGGTAAATTGTCAATGGCTGGCCAAATAGCTGCAGTTCAGTCAGCAGGCAAAACAGCCCAGTACTAGGAAGGTTCTTCAATTGATTGTTTTGTATATTGTAACTACTGAGTAGTTAAAAACTTGAGGCTGCAAGATTTAATTGGGTTAATCAGTAGATGGATCAATGAAAGTTTTAGTTGTTTAATTGCTGGTACCAATGATAATCAGTGAGATTCTGAGTTAAGGCTACACTTGCTTTAAAAACAAACAAATAAACAAATAAGCAGCTATCATGCTTTTGGTACGTTACTGTAATAAGGATGTTTAAACCCTCCTTCCCCCATTAAATATGATCTTGCAGCAATGAGTGGAAGCATTTGATTGCTAAGTTATCCCGCACTCCCTTCAGTATCATAAATGGATGTCTGTATTTAGGTTTTGACAAGATGCAAACATGTTTCTATCTAATCAGTTGGCTTAAAAGCAGATGGCTAATCAACTAAACATTATTTAAGTGACAGGCACTGTTTCAACCGAAGCAATCCTGTGCACATTTACTTGGGAGTAAGTCTCGTTGATCTCAGTGGGATTTACCTTCTGAATAAGCATGCTTCGGATTATGCTGTTACAAAGGTTACTTTATTGCAAAAGTGGGGGTTTTCGTGATGTGCATCCTTGAAGGATTGCGAAAGAGAGTGCATCCTATAATTACTTTGACTAAAATAAGTACTTAAGCTTTTTTTGTGCAGTTGTCCCTGATAACAGATTTCCCCCCCTTCAAATTAAAGCATTTTTGTGAAAAGTCTGAATGGAAACAGTTTTGCCTTTTTAAAAACAAACAAGCAAACCTGTTACTCTGAATTCAGCAATTATCAGGATCGTGATAAGGAGAATACCTTACTAGTGTAGCCCATTTATTAAATTGAGCATTTGCCTTGGATCAATTGACGAACCATGAACGATTTATTAACCATGAATGAGGTTATACTTTTCTCTTGCTGCCCTTTGAGGATTACTTTTGACAAATAGTGTATTAATATCATTTGGAAGGGGTTTGCTGTACAGCGAAGTAGGACAGTATCTTTCTCAAACACACAAAGTCTTAAAGACGCTAGGAGGCCAAAAATGATCGGTTTGGGGCTTTGCACGATGCAGTTAAAACTTGTGATTGATGACGTGCCTTACGTTCGTTTTCTGTAGCTGGAGACCTTTCATAAAGAATCCTGCCAGAATTTACATGCATATAACCGAGGTGTTTTGTTTTGTTTTCTAGCGCAGGAAAAGCGATCCTTGGCTTCTGGGGCTTCCTGGTCTTGGATGTGCCAGGGAGTGGGGTGGGGGGTGGGCGCAGTTCCTTAAGCTGCAAAGAATCAGAAAGCTGCAGCTCCTTTTCACAATGAGTTTTTCTTTTAACTCGGCTCCAGAGAACGCTTTAACTAGCAGGCTTTGTCCCGGCTCCCATTCTCTCCTAGGAACCCCCCCTTCCCCTTCCCCTGCATTCTTTGGCCATTATCATTTTGGTTAAACAGAAAGGCAACTTGTGTACCATATGGATCATGTTAACAATTGCTTATCTGGGGAGACCTCTGTTTTCTACCCGCTTCTCCCGCACCTCTCTGGCAGACTCTTAGAGTTGGTATTTTTAATAATAGCATCTTAAGGCCAGCAAGTGCTGCTTGTGGAGCCAGTTTGACAAGGATTCTATTAAGAGAGAGAGAGAGAGAGAGAGAGAGAGAGAGAGAGAGAGAGAGAAGGGGGCACATATAGAGCTTTCCTTCTCCCTGTGTTTCTGTTTCATGGATAGAAATGTTAGTTTTCTGTTGCTGCTCCTTAGCTTGTCATGGATAGGAGTGTTCAATCAGTTCTGGAGAAAACATCAAGGCAGCCACAACAGTTTGTGCTCCCCAAAGTTACTTGCAAACACTGCAGGACTTTAGGTGAAAGGCAACCTTTTTTTTCAGGGGCCTTGGGAGGGAGAGTGTGGGAGGCTGTTCCCAACACACACAAACGAAGCCTGATTTTGCAGTGTTTGTTGATGTGGGTTTAACTTGGTAGCGACTCCCCAGGAAAGGGAGCTTTGGGAGTCTGGAAGGGTTGCAGCGGAAGAAGCTCTTTGGAACATGTCAACGCTGTAGCATTGCCGTGGTAGCAAAACCTTCCGCGTTGCGAATTGTTAGGACAGAGGCAGAGAATAAGGCAAGCAGCATTATCTCACTAAACAGTGTTAGAAACTCTAGGCGCCAAATGGCTCCTTAAACCAGGGTTACGGCCGCCAAAACAGAATGCCTAGTTGCCATCTGGGAGCCAAACGGCTCCAAAGTTGAACTTTTCAATACGACTTTTCGGTTTCCGAAACTAATTCTGATTGTGCAGCTAAAATATAAGAGATAGAATTCTACAGGGTGTGTTGCTAGTGTGTGAAAACAGTCAAAATCTGAGGATCCCCAGGCATGCACCTTCAGATCATGGAAACATCAGGTACCATCCTTGTGCCCAGGCATCTTAACTTGGTTGTAAGTGGTTGAGAGACAGGTGCAAAATGGTCCCTGGCACCTGGTGAATTTCAAACACTGGTCACTAGGCACATCTAAGATGCATTTTAGAGTACAGTTGTACTTTGCTTATCTGGCCTTGGCTCCCGAATGACCATAACCCGGAAGTGAGTGTTCTGGTTTTCCAACTATTTTGGGAAGCCGAACGTCCGGTACGGCTTCTGATTGGCTGCAGGGCGCTCCGGCAGCCAGTTGGAAGCTGCGCCTTGGTTTTCGAACAGTTCCAGGAGTCAAACGGACTCCTGGAATGCATTCTGTTTGGGAACAAAGATACGACTGTAGTTCAAATAAATAAAAAATGGAGCAAATGAGTTCTGAATTACGGTACCTCCCCTATTTCATCCCACCCCTCCCATCCTTTGAGAGTAATTTTTGGGCCCAGTAGTCTGATTATAAAGTCTCAATCCCATTGACCAGGCACGTCCAGGCATTTTAGAGTACAGTTGTACCTTGGATCTCAAATGCCTTGGCTCCCGAATGACCACAACCCGGAAGTGAGTGTTCTGGTTTTCAAACTATTTTGGGAAGCCGAACGTCCGGTACGGCTTCTGATTGGCTGCAGGGTGCTCCGGCAGCCAGTTGGAAGCTGCGCCTTGGTTTTCGAACAGTTCCAAGAGTCAAACAGACTCCTGGAATGCATTCTGTTTGGGAACAAAGATACGACTGTAGTTCAAATAAATAAAAAATGGAGCAAATGAGTTCTGAATTACGGTACCTCCCCTATTTCATCCCACCCCTCCCATCCTTTGAGAGTAATTTTTGGGCCCAGTAGTCTGATTATAAAGTCTCAGTCCCTTAGACCAGGCACGTCCAACTACCAAGAGACTGCAACCTATTCCCACTATAAAAAAACTGGCATTGCCAAGAGTTGTTGATCTTTTTTTTGGGGGGGGGGAGTTGATCAGAGTTGTTAAGCTTTTTGTGGAGAGGGTGGTGACCCAGAGTCATAGCTGTCAACTTTTCCCTTTTCTTGCGAGGAATCATATTCGGAATAAAGGAATAAAGGGAATCATATTCGGAATAAAGGAATAAAGGGGAAACGTTGAGAGCTATGCCCAGAATTGTTGGGTTTTTCTGGGGGATCGATCAGGAGCACCCCAGAGATCTTGCGATCTACCTGGAACACCCCCACGATCTACCGCTAGATCGCGATCTACCTGTTGGATCTACCTGCCTTAGAACAAAGCCCACTCCATTGTACCAGCCATGTATCTCCTCCGGATCTCTTCCTTGCTATCTCTTGACTCATTCTACTCAAGTCCAGTAGCTCTTCTCTTCTCTAGCCTATCTCCAGGACCCTCCTCCATCGTGCTCCTGGGCTCTCCACTCTTGCTATTCCACAAGGTGCTGGGCCTCTTCTCCCCCTCATTGCTGCCCGTCTGTTGGGTGACTTGTGCCCAGACTTCCCAGTTTCCTCAGAAAAAAAACCCTTCCAATCCCCCCCAACCGGGCCAGCTTTCTCCTTGAATTCTCCACATCCTACCCATGTTGCATCAGCATAACAAAATAGCGCAAGCCCACAGCTGGCATGAAGCGGGTGGTTAGGTTGGTCTCAACTAGGGCCAGGGCCTTTTCAGTACTGGCCCCAGCTTGGTGGAATGCTCTGTCACAAGAGACTAGGGCCCTACGGGACTTGACATCTTTCTGCAGGGCCTGCAAGACAGAGCTGTTCCGCCTGGCCTTTGTTTTGGACTCGGTCTGATCCTTATGTTTCCCTCCCCTTATGCTTTTGACTTTTAAAATGAGGCTGCATTTTAAATTGCATTCTAACCTGTATTTTAAATTGTTTTTTTTTTTTTTTTTTTTTTTGGTATTGTGTTTTTACTGAAGTTTTATTGCTGTTAGCCGCCCTGAGCCCGGGAAAGCTGGGGTATAAATAAAATTTATTATTACAGTTGTACCTCAGGTTACATACGCTTCAGGTTACATACACTTCAGGTTACAGACTCAGCTAACCCAGAAATAATACCTCGGGTTAAGAACTTTGCTTCAGGATGAGAACAGAAATTGTGCTCCGGTGGCGCGGCGGCAGCAGGAGGCCCCATTAGCTAAAGTGGTGCTTCAGGTTAAGAACACTTGCAGGTTAAGAACGGACCTCCAGAACGAATTAAGTACTTAACCCGAGGTAAAGGTAAAGGTAATGGGAACCCTGACCATTAGGTCCAGTTGTGACCGACTCTGGGGTTGCGGTGCTCATCTCGCTTTATTGGCCGAGGGAGCCGGTGTACAGCTTCCGGGTCATGTGGCCAGCATGACTAAGCCGCTTCTGGCGAACCAGAGCAGCGCACGGAAATGCCGTTTACCTTCCCGCCGGAGCGTGCTTTCGAACTGCTAGCTTGGCAGGAGCAGGGACTGAGCAACGGGAACTCACCCCGTCGCGGGGATTCGAACCACTGACCTTCTGATTGGCTAGTCCTAGGCCTCTGTGGTTTAACCCACAGCGCCACCCGCGTCCCATTAACCCGAGGTACCACTGTATTATTATTATTATTATACTGAGTTAGACCATTGCTCCATCTAGTTCATTATTGTCTGTATTGACCACCAGAGTGGTTCTCCAGGGTTTCAGCATGGAAAGTAGACTCTCTACCTCTGAGCTTCTGACCCTTCCCACTGGGCCATGTGTTTAAGCTGCGCAGCTAACTTTATGCGGCTTGCCAGACTCAGGATACTTTCTAGGGATGCTGTTTGATGGCCACAACTTCCTTGCCCTCTCCAACTGAAGCACGGCTGGTTCCTGAGGATCTGACACCACCAAGGAAGGAAGGTTAGCTAGATTACAAGTACTGCTGGAGGAGAGAGTCGAAGCCAGCTGATTGTTGCATAGATCTCCTCCTTTCAGAAGTTTTGGGATGTAGCGGCTGCAAAGAAGGCTTTGTTCTCTCCACTGCCACAGCATCTGCAAAGCGTCATTTGCTTGGGGGGGGGGGGATTCTTAATGGTGAATGGCCTGGTAAATCCGGGCTGTTTTCACCCAGAGCCAGAGATAAGTCCTGTCTGCTGTGATGAATTTGCCACCTACTTAGCAGATGAAGTTGCTGTTTCAGGGGGACTTGGGGAGGCAGCCGGCAGTTTGAGCAGGGTGGCAAGGGAATTTGTCTTGCTGTGTTTCAGCTAATCTCTGC
Source organism: Podarcis erhardii (assembly GCF_964252035.2). Taxonomy (NCBI): domain Eukaryota; kingdom Metazoa; phylum Chordata; class Lepidosauria; order Squamata; family Lacertidae; genus Podarcis; species Podarcis erhardii. Next base: position 16,006,256 of record NC_138498.1, read on the forward strand.
GGTGGAATGCAGGTGGCCTTTCTTGTGAGTTGGAGGCGTACGCTTTTCCCGGACGATGAAGCTAGGGCTGGTACACTGCTGTGGTGAGCTGTGTCCGTGTGCTATAAAGGCCTTCCAGAAGTTAAGCTGAAGCCTCTTTCCCCTGAGCAGTACATCGCTTTGGAACATTTAAGGCCTCCAAATTTCCTGGCTTAATGCCTTCATGTGGTGCCCCCCTACGTGAGCTTGGATGCTTGAATTCCCTGCTGTTTCTTGTGATATAATAATAATAATAAATTATTATTTATAACCCGCCCATCTGGCTGAGTTTCCCCAGCCACTTTGGGTGGCTCCCAATCACATGTTAAAAACAATACAGCATTAAATATTAAAAACTTCCCTAAACAGGGCTGCCTTCAGATGTCTTTTAAAAATAGGATAACTGCTTATTTCCTTCACATCTGAAGGGAGGGTGTTCCACAGGGTGGGTGCCACTACCGAGAAGGCCCTCTGTCTGGTTCCCTGTAACCTCACTTCTCGCAATGAGGGAACCGCCAGAAGGCCCTCGGCGCTGGATCTCAGTGTCTGGGCTGAACGATGGGGGTGGAGACGCTCCTTCAGGTATACAGAACCGAGGCCGTTGAGGGCTTTGAAGGTCAGCACCAACTTTGAATTGTGCTTAGTACACTTTTGCCAAACTTTCTGAGACAGCAGGAGACCAGTGATCCAACCCCCTTTGTGGGAAACCTGATTTTGGATCACCTGCTATTAGCAGCAGTTAGTCCAAACAAAGCCTCTAAATCATCATCATCATCATCATCTTCCTCCTCATAATTTATTATTTATACCCCGCCCATCTGGCTGGGTTTCCCCAGGCACTCTGGGCAGCTCCCAACAGAATATTAAAAACACAACAAAACATCAAACATTAAAAACGTCCCTAAACAGGGCTGCCTTCAGATGTCTTCAGATAGTTGTTTATTTATTTGACATCTGACGGGACGGCGTTCCACAGGATGGGCGCCACTACTGAGAAGGCCATCTGCCTGGTTCCCTGTAACCTCACTTCTCGCAGTGACGGAACCACCAGGAGGCCCTCGGAGCTGGACCTCAGTTGCTGTTTCCACATTGTCTCCTGACCCTGCAGGCTGTCACCTAGATTCCCAGTCCCACCAGTCCCTCCCCTTTCTTACCTGTCTGGACTGCTTTCCAGGAATTGGCATGAACTCCCTCAATGGATGATGTGTTGTGTGAAGAAAAGCACTGAATTCTCTGAATTTCTCAGTCTTGAACTGATAATGCTCATCTGTTTTACTGAATAACCCCCAAATTATAATTACAGATAGGTAGCCGTGTTGGTCTGCCATAGTCAAAAAATAAAAATAAAATAAAATAAAAATAATAAATAATAAATAATAATAAAAAAAAATAAAAAAACTGGAAGGAATTTTTTTTTATTTTGTTTTCCCCAAATTATAAGTCGGTGGTGAGGAACTTGTGGCCTTCCACGTGTTTTTGGATTCCATTAGTCCCAGCCATCATTGGCCAATGGGCCAAGGGAGTCTAGGAGTTGGAGTCAATATCTGGAGAACCACAAATTCCCCCATCCCTGCTCTGGTATTGCTAAAGAGGGAGACCTGTCTCTTGCCGTTTTCACCACACTGTCCAGAACTTTATAGAGCTCTGTCAAGTCCTGTCAAATCTCTGTCATGCCCTGTCACCCTCCCCCCTTAAACCGAGAAAGCCCAAACTCGTTAGCCTTTCCCTTGAAGTGAAGGTCCCTTCGTCCCTTTGATCATCTGATTTTCCCTTTCTAGCTCTGCGATATCCTTTTAAAAATGGGGCTACCAGAACTCCACCGACTTCCTAGCCTTATGTCCTGTCATCAGTTGCAGTTGGAGTGCTTTCAGCCTACTTTTCTTCAGACAGTATTAACGCTGGCTGACTGTTATCAGGAGACGCTGATCTTTATTGCACCATTTCGGCCTCCACCCCACCCAATGGACATGGGCTGAATTGCTTTCTAGATCATGAAGTAGTGCCATTAAACATACAGCTATTTCCTCAAGTAGGTAAACAAACCTCTTCTACCTGAAATACTGCCTAAAATTAATTTCTAGCTTTGCTAGTGAAACTTACCACCTTTTCCTTCTTTTTTTCCTATTCATTATATTTTATTAAATGTTAAAAATTTCACATGTGCTCTCCAAAACATAATAATTTTTCCTGTGGCCCCCCCCCGACTTCCTCTCCCATTTTTCATGGTGTTTTTACTTTGTCTCCCATTGCTGCACCCTCTCCTCTCTCTCTTATATCATAACCACCACACAATAATTCCTCATTCCTTCTGTTGCTCTCAGCTCAAATCCTGCTCTTGAATTCATCGTACTATAATATTTCTTTAAATATTCTGGAAAAGTGCTTCCATTCTGCCACAAAACAATCGCCACTAGGTTCTCTTATTTTAACTGTTGGATTTGCTGATTCCACATAGTGTATCACATTCTTCTTTAGTGAGGAAACAGCTTCCTTAAATTTTTGTGCACATAAAATCCTGGCTTTCTGCCGTTACATACTTAAACAGCTTAGTCATCTTTTTTTGGAACTTCTGTCCTGATAATCCCTAAGAGAAAAACTTCAGAGTGTTTTTTTTGGGGGGGGGTATAATCACGATAAATATCTTTTTTATCTCATCATTTATCATATCCCAAAACACCCTTGCTTTTTTAAAAGTCCACCACATATGTAAAAAAAAAGATCAGGAATCACCATTCAAGCCTTCACATTTAAATTATGAAAACATTGTGGAACACACAAATCTATATCATCTATCTATCTATCTATCATCTATCTATCTACATTAAGGTTACCAGATTTTTTTCAATGAATCCGGGGACACTTTTCAACTTCAGTAGGAAATATAGGATTTTGTCAGGGGGCTGATTTGTAAATCCGGGGACTGTCCCCGGGAAACGGGGACGTCTGGTAACCTTAATCTACATCATCTATCACCAATTAGCAAAGCGTACTGCTTCTTATGGAAAGAACACACACCAGAATATGTATAGCACACTGCTGCTCCCAATAATTTTGGAAAAAGCAAACCAACAGTAAAAGAACTTATTACCAAACCAAAGCTTTCGTCAGGGCATTTGGTATGTAGTCGTATTATTTCAGGGCCTCTGTTCGAAAATGGACTTGGGTGGATGACATGCTGTCAAAAAGGATAATGCCGGGAGGGTGGATAGTGGAAGAATAATGGGATGTGTGAATATTTGTGAGCATGTATGTGGCTGTTTGAGCACCCTGATAGGCGCAGCAACGCAGCCCTGCAGTTGTGCACGATGCTCTGTAATTGACAGGTAAAGAAGAGAGGTACTTGACTGCTTGCTAGACCCTTAATGCTTTTTTTTCCTTTTTCCTTTTTTTGAATGGGATAAAGCTCCAGTAATTGATGGCATCAGGATTAATGGTTGCAAAGATGTGTAATTAAAGGGCCAAGGGGTGATGTACTGCTAACCCGATCAGTGCAGTGGAGGTTAGCGAGGTTGAGTGTTTTGAAGGTGATGTGTCTTCTCTAGAGTCACAGCTTGGGTGGGACGGTTTGGCGCTTGTTCCGGATGGCGGCTCCTGTTCGGCAAGCTGGCGAAGGTTGTTGGACACGCAAGAGCAAAAAGCACAGTTTGAAAGTGCGACATAGCGATCACCTGTGACCCTTTTCTGAACTGCAGGCGTGCAAATGTTTTCGTTCTTAAAATTAGGATTGGCTACAATTCTTAGGAAGCAGAATTCTGTAGAGCGTCTAGTTTCTCTGTGTTTCTGCAGTGCTGTAGCACGCACAAAACACCCACTGTTTCTCTACTGAAAAGGTGTCCTGTTTTGAAAAGGGGAAATTGGCAGCTGAGTGCCTTTACAACTGTGTTTGTGTGAGTGTGTGAATTTTGCAGAATGGCAGGAACTTCGGTGTCCATGGAATAAACAGGACTACAATAATTACTGGCCATCCTGACTGCCCAAAATCTTTCTGGGATGTGACGTAGTATTTGAGATTCAATAATAATAATAATAATAATAATAATACAGTTGTACCTCTGGTTACGAACTTAATTCGTTCCAGAGGTCCGTTCTTAACCTGAAACTCTTCTTAACCTGAGGTACCACTTTAGCTAATGGGGCCTGCCGCTGCGCAATTTCTGTTCTCATCCTGAGGTAAAGTTCTTAAGCCGAGGTACTACTTCCGGGTTAGTGGAGTCTGTAACCTGAAGTGTTTGTAACCCGAGGTGTTTGTAACCTGAGGTCCCACTGTAATGTGATAAAACATTAAACATTAAAAGCTTCCCTAAACAGGGCTGCCTTCAGATGTCTTCAGATAGTTGTTTATTTCCGTGACATCTGATGGGAGGGCGTTCCACAGGCGCCACTACCGAGAAGGCCCTCTGCCTGGTTCTCTGTAATTTCACTTTTTGCAGCGAGGGAACTGCCAAAAGGCTCTCGGAGGTGGACCTCAGTGTCCAGGCTGAATGATACGGGTGGAGGTGCTCCTTCAGGTACACATGGCTGAGGCTGTTTAGGGCTTTAAAGCTCAGCACCAACACTTTGAATTGTGCTCGGAAACGAAAATCAGTGTGAAACTTGTACAGTGAATTAGAATTCAATGTGCTCGTCTAAGAAGGAGAAGACTAGCCTCCATCATTGGTTTAGTGAGTTCCAGCGCCTCTGTCTTGCCTCAGAAGACATTATTAGGAGTTGTTCTCTAGTAGGCAGAAGTTGAAGCACAACAGAAGGGAAGTGCAAGGAAATGTACCATAGGGACGCCATGCTATTTCTCTTCCTGATGTCAGACTTGAGCGTGATTCTTTTGTAAGGTGCTTTGATACCCCTTCGATTGCTTCCCTGCTTGTGGAATAGTCTCCTCAGGGAGGCACGCCTGATACCATCATTAGCTGCTTTTATTTATTTTTTTTAAATATTTATTTGTTTTTCCAAATACAAAAAAAAAAAAACATACACCAAAAACAGTACACTAAATAAAAACAAAAAAATCCAATTTTCAGACTCATGTTTACAGAACCTTCTTTCTTGGCCTCCTCATGCCTCCCTTTTTTGTGTTCCTCTTTGTCCAATCAGATACAGCAAATCCTTACCCTTCTTCAAAACTCATTTCTAATTATTATAATTACTTCTATTATGTCTCCAATCTTTCCTCCTTATAATTGAACACCTTTATCATATTATTTACTTTGACATAATATAGCCTTATTTTTTCTATTGCTTTTTTTGCGTATTTTTTAACACTGTACCACTGATGCCATATTATTTCATATCCAGCATCATTTTAGCATTCATACACTTTACAAATTATTAAAATCATTATCTGCTTTTAAGCACCAGACAAAAATTTCTATCCTATCCTCAGCCTGGAGCAGGCATAGGCAAACTTGGCCCTCCAGATGTTCTTTGCCTACAACTCCCATGATCCCTAGCTAGCAGGACCAGTGGTCAGGGATGATGGGAATTGCGGTCTCAAAACATCTGGAGGGCCAAGTTTGCCTATGCTGGTTTGGAGGGTTGTTGATATATTTGTGGCATCCCTTTTGGCCGTCTTTTTAGTGGAATGGGTTGAGATACCCTCACTCACTATTTTGTAGCTGGCTGGTGGATCTCTGGGTTTTAGTAAAAAAATAGTGAGCCAAGTAGAAGTCAGCCTTAAAAGCGGGCCTGAGACCCAGAAAAAAAGTAAGAGATATTCGCTCATGGCACATGGTTAGTATGGATGATATTATATGCTTCCCAAGTTTTATGTCTTCTCAGAACTAGTGCAGTCGTAGAATCGTAGGGGTAGTGTGGATCTGAAAACCACCAGACTATGGTCTGTGTTGTAAGACCGCATCTGCCATACGCTAAACTACCTTTCCTAACACCAGTCGTCCAAGGAAAGAGTTGTGGTTGTAGGAGCCATTATAACCTGCTTATCAGTAAAGGGATACTGGGTACTTAACTCGATTCCGCTGCAGGATCAACTTTAGGAGAATACATCAATAATCCACCAGGTTCAATTTCCGATGCAGATATTATTTTTCTGTTGCTGCAGACAGTGATCCTGAATTTTCCTTCTGTCTGATTTGCTTTCGGTTCAGCGACTGTAATAATTGGTGGCTGGGGCCACAAACTCTTTTGCAAGCTTGATGGAGGTGGGGGAAACCTTCCGAATGCAGCTGTTTCCCAACACCACATTACTAGCAAAGGGATGCACATTTGAATATTCTTGCCCATAAGCACAACTAGGTGCATGCAGCCGAACCTGAACGTATTTTAGGCAACATAAACAAAGCCATAGTTATCTTGTGCTCGCAGCTAGCACTTTTCAGAATGGTCTGTGTGTCTCGAGATCCATATTTGATCATCTCTTCTCAAATTGCACAGATGTTTGTACATCATGGCAGGGTGGCAAAATTGAGTAGAAATCGTGGGGCCACTGAGGAATGTTGCACTTGAAAAATACCATGATGCATGGCTGCTGGGATAGCTCAGCCGATAGAGCTTGAGACTCTCAATCTCGGGGTTGTGGGTATGAGCCCCATGTTGGGCAAATGATTTCTGCATTGTAGGGGGTTGGACTAGAAGACCCAACTTTACAATTCTAGAATCTATGACCTCTGTGTCAGCTTGCTGCTCTAATTTACATTGTTTTGGATAACTGCTTTTTCAGGGAGGGGGAGAACACATGCACAAAGGTTGTGCAGAAAAGGATATCCTAGGTACTCCCATGGCGATCTGAGAGTGTGGGGAGACAAAGGTGACAAATAATAGAAACTAGAGGACAGGTGTCACAAAAGATTGCTGTTAGAATGGTAAAATGACCTAGTGATCTGAAAATGGTACATTTCCGCGCCATTGTAGCACATGCATCTGTGTATGCGTTGTGGACAGAGCTTGGAAGCTTGTTACGGAGATTTTATATATCTGAAATCATACGCACAGGAAATATTTGTCCAACATTGTTGTCGTTTAGTCATGTCTGACTCTTCGTGACCCCCTGGACCAGAGCACGCCAGGCACTCCTGTCTTCCACTGCCTCCCGCAGTTTGGTCAAACTCATGCTGGTAGCTTCGAGAACACTGTCCAACCATCTCGTCCTCTGTCGTCCTCTTCTCCTTGTGCCCTCCATCTTTCCCAACATCAGGGTCTTTTCCAGGGAGTCTTCTCTTCTCATGAGGTGGCCAAAGTATTGGAGCCTCAGCTTCAGGATCTGTCCTTCCAGTGAGCACTCAGGGCTGATTTCCTTAAGAATGGATAGGTTTGATCTTCTTGCAGTCCATGGGACGCTCAAGAGTCTCCTCCAGCACCATAACGCAAAAGCATCAATTCTTCAGCAATCAGCCTTCTTTATGGTCCAGCTCTCACTTCGATACATCACTACTGGGAAAACTATAGCTTTAACTATACGGACCTTTGTCGGCAAGGTGATGTCTCTGCTTTTTAAGATGCTGTCTAACATTAGACTTTGTTAACTACAACACTTGCCCCGTTTATCCAGATTTCTTGGTCATTTGAATGCTCTTGATAGCTCTCCAGATGAAGGAACAAATGAGATTGTGGCGGTGGAAAATTAAAAAAACAACACCCGCCAGGCTGACTCTGAAGCCTAGCGACAGTATATAGGCCCTCAGTGGAAATTATATTAATAGCATGATGCTGTAGGCAATTTGCACCCCTCCCCTTTCTTGCAGGGTGACAACTCTTTAATGAGCAGCTGCTGAAAGTAGATGAAAACATACACAATTAGCTCCAGGGAGAAGGAGAGGGTCTGGCGCTAAGAAGTGGTTTTGTACAGAACTGGCAATGCTCCGTGTAACCTTTGCAGAACACAGCAAGATTCTTAAGAGGCAAAGAAGGCGCTAAACCTTGTCTTTCTAGGAGGCAAGAGAATTTTCTTCTCTCTACGAAGAAACTGAAAACCAATAGGCTTATTTTGTTGCAAGGAATTATGTTTCCTATGTTAAGCTTGTGAAACTTGAAGCCAAAGGGATAGTGGATATACTTGTAGTTTTTTAGTGTGTTTTTTTAAAGAGTATTTCTCATATCATTGGCTTGCATGTCAATGAGGCTGTATGTGCAACATCTGGCATACAGTGGTTTGAGGTGCATGACAGGGAGAACTTCCCATGTGCTATATTTCACGCTCTAGGTCTAACCTGTGGTCAGTGTTGGATATATAAACTAGGCTCCAAATGGCTCTTTAAACCAAGGTTACAGTTGCCAAAACGGAATGTCTAGCTGACATTTTTGGGCAAGACGCCTCTAAAGTCTTGTTTTTCAAATGATGGACTGACTGTGGCTGAATATCAGTTAAATATCTGGCTAGTTCAGATGACAAACTTGAGCTAGGTTGAGAACTTACTGAACTTAAAGAAGGAAAGTACCTTTGTTCACTGCTCCTGCTGAGGCTGCACAGAAAAAGCATTTTGGTACCTCAAATTCATTCTGACTGTGCAGATAAAATATAACAGATAGAATTCTGCAGAGTGTGGTATTAGTGTGTGAAAACAGTCCAGATCCAAGGATCCCCAGGCATGAACCTCCCCCGGGTGGAGATGTCAGGCGCTATCCTGGCTCCCAGGCATCTTCACTTGGTTGCCAATGGTCAATAGCCAGTTGCAAAATGCGCCTGGCGCCTGGCTAATTTCTAACACTGCATTTGGCCTTCCAGATGTTCTTTGACACCAGTTCTGAAAAGCTTCAGCCACTGTGGCCAGTTGTCGGAGATTCTGGGACATGTATGGTAGGGCTCACAGGCTAGCTCCCTCCAGTCTAGACTATGAGAAAGAGACCCACCAAATTTTGTAACAGGAGAGCCATGTGACAAGAAAAGTGAGATTTTTTGCATAATTTCCCTTCTTCTGTTTTCCATACTTTATTTTCCACAATTCTGTTACTGCTAACTGTAAGGTAAAGGTAAAGAGACCCCTGACCATTAGGTCCAGTCATGGACGACTCTGGGGTTGTGCGCTCATCTCGCTCTATAGGCCGAGGGAGCTGGTGTTTGTCTGCAGACAGCTTCCGGGTCATGTGGCCAGCATGACTAAGCTGCTTCTGGCGAACCAGAGCAGCGCACGGAAACGCCGTTTACCTTCCCGCCGGAGTGGTACCTATTTATCTACTTGCACTTTTTTGGCGTGCTTTCGAACTACTAGGTGGGCAGGAGCTAGGACTGAACAACAGGAGCTCACTCCGCCGCGGGGATTCGAACCGCCGGCCTTCTGTAGTGAGGGTCAAAGTACAAGAACACTGAAACTCTGCTTCCCCCTCCCACCACAACAAACACTGGAATCCTTATTTATTTAAGCAACTCCTTTGGCTTCTGAGACGTAGGCAGGGATTGCCCATATACTTTCAGCCATCATTGCAATTGCAAGTACTAGATTTATTTATTACTTATTTTGAAAGAAAGCTTGAGATCCTCGAAAAGCTGAATTCTGCACCCAGCACAACATTCTGTGGCTTTTCTGCGCTCCTGAGACATTGTGGCTTGTACAGACTCCTGCTTCTGAGTAATAATAATAATAATAATAATAATAATTTATTATTTATACCCCGCCCATCTGGCTGGGCCTCCCCAGCCACTCTGGGCGGCTTCCAAAAGAATATTAAAATACTATGATACATCAAACATTAAAAGCATCCCTAATAATCAGTGTGAATGCTTGCTTTGGCTAGCGGTAATTTATTTATGCAACACTGCCTAAATATTTTATGTTGACTTTTTTAATGTCACATCGTTGGAAAAGGCAAATTGTACAGCCAGGTGTTTATGGCATTCCTGTGTGTTCGAGGATGAGCAGAAGGGATGATTAATACCAGCGATGTGGTTTCTACAGTGCGTTGCTATGGATGAACAAACTGATGCTAATTCCTGGATGTTATGCGAGATGGATTCCGAGAGACTAACCCACCAGATTGCACTGAATATCCTGAATAATTTGAGTGATGATAATCATTCAAAAAAAGAAAAAGAAAAAGCACATACTATGGAAAGTCTGCCTTCTTTTCTTTCCGGGCTAGGGACCTTGTGTAGTAGGCTCTGGCTGGCTAGTGTTTGGGGCTTTGAACCAGGGAGGCTTGGGTTCAAAATACTGCTCAGGGATCTTTTTTTAAAAATAGGTATTTATAGTAACATTTCTGCAGTGCCCTTCTCGGTTGCATTGACACAAGACAGCATTACAAGAATCTAGAGAAAACGAAATGACAAGAAGATGATTAAAATCTTTTTTAAAATGCAAGAGCAGTAAGATCAACAATACAGATGCAATGAAAGAACAGTCATAAAATGCCTTAGCTGAAAATAAAAATAAAACTCTCCTAAGGACCAGATTAAAGTGGGTAACAATTCCCGGCAGCCCTTAACAAAACTGTGGTGCCTAGAAGACGTGGAGGGAAAGAATGTGCTTTGAACATAGGCACCGGGTTCTGCCCAACTTTAGGGGGGGCATCACATGCGTGACCTCATGTACACAATGCACATCTGTGACGTCATGCGGCAGGAGGAGGTCGCAAGACCCATCAAAGCTGCAGGGACCCACCATGGCTGTGGGGAGACCCTGTGAGACCCAGTCCCTTGAGAGGGGGTGTGTGTGCTCAGATCCATCCCAATATATTGTTTTTGGGGGGCTGAGGACCTCAGCCCCATAGGGTTGGCACTTATGGCTTTAAATGTGCTTTAAAGGTATATTAGTGTGTAAAAAGGTAAAGGTATCCCTGACCATTAGATCCAGTCGCGGACGACCATGGGGTTGCGGCGCTCATCTGGCTTTACTGGCTGAGGGAGCCGGCATTTGTCCGCAGACAGCTTCCGGGTCATGTGGCCAGCATGACTAAGTCACTTCTGGCGAACCAGAGCAGCGCACGGAAACACCGTTTACTTTCCCGCCTATTTATCTACTTGCACTTGATGTGCTTTCGAACTGCTAGGTGGGCAGGAGCAGGGACTGATCAATGGGAGCTCACCCTGTCGTGGGGATTCGAACCGCTGACCTTCTGATCAGCAAGTCCTAGGCTCTGTGGTTTAGACCACAGCGCCACCCGCGTCCCATTATATTAGTGTGTACCAAACCTAAATTTCCTGGAGATGGTGAATCTATGCCTGGATTGTACTTCTTACACAATAATAATAATAGCCAGAACACATAGAAAATTACCATAGATTATGCCATTGTGCATTGGGTGAGGTAGAATCCACAGAGCACATTTTACTGAGCTGTCCCTTCTACAACGATTTAAGACAGTATCTTATAACCCCATACTTACCCCAGCTTAGTCCCCGACAAAGAGGAAAGCAGACAGCATATCTGCTAAATAAGTCTTCTAGGAAAACAACTTTGTCAGTGGCTAAATTCCTTTTCCTGGCACTCAAGCGTCGGAAACGTACAATTGAATGCCTTGATGTGGGTTATCTGTGAGAGGTTTAGTGCTGTGGCCCTACCTTATTCATGTACCCCTATGATGTTTTAGTTCATAATTCTGTATTGTGTTTTATTTCTGTTTTTATTTCTGACTATCGGTCGAATAAAGGAGATTGATTGATTGAAAATTACCATAATATATGGAAAGCTAGGATAGAACCTCTCTCTACTTGACACCTAGCTTCTTGTGAGGAGGGACTTCCTTCTTGTGCAATGAAGGAATATTCTTCGGAAACTGGTATAGACACAGCTTTATCACCTCAAGGAGAGCTAAGCCTTGGGAATTACCCTGGGATAGGCAATCTCTCTCTTGGCATGATGTGTTTTGAAAATAATATGGGGAACTTGAATCCTACCAAGAGCTCCTTGGAAGGCTGGCATAATAATAAATGAAATCAAAACGGGTTGAAATTCACTTAGGCTATCGAGTACAGTGGGACCTCAGGTTAAGTACTTAATTCATTCCGGAGGTCCGTTCTTAACCTGAAACTGTTCTTAACCTGAAGCACTTTAGCTAATGGGGCCTCCTGCTGCCGCCGCGCCGCCGGAGCCCAATTTCTGTTCTTATCCTGAAGCAAAGTTCTTAACCTGAAGCACTATTTCTGGGTTAGCGGAGTCTGTAACCTGAAGCATATGTAACCCAAGGCACCACTGTATCGGCACGAGGTAGCGAAAAAGCAAGCGTGCCAGCAGTAAGGAAGGGGATCCCAAGGGTTTTCGTGTAAGATGCTTCCTTAATACACATGCATGCAAGCGCACCCCCCCCCCTTTTGAGGTGGAATCCAGGGGGTTGTGATAGGGACCGAGTGTGGGGCGCACACGCAGGCCTGCTAAAGTGGTTAGGCAAGGAAAAAGCCTGGCGGTTGGGAAAGCCATCAGCAAATGGAGCAGAGCAACCCTCCAGGCCTTTTCAGCCCATAGAGGTGGCATTTAGAAAAGAGCTGTCACTCAAGGAACAAAGGAAGCCTGGAGAGGCCTAAATGGGCCTAACATGAGCCAGATTGAACATGTCGTCCTCTGAGGCACTCCTCAGGGGTGGGGACTCCTGAAAGCTTATAAGGAAAGGCCTGGAGCTTTGGGAATATGAGATTCCTTTTGATCTCTGCAAAGGGAACGGTGGCTTTTTGGGGTGAGGGGTGTGTGGGGATTCAGTGATTATTTTTTTTTGCAGGACCCCAAATCCCCGAGGCAGGTTATAGCGATGCACAGCGCAGCCCAGGGGTGTGGAATGAAACGGGCTGATATTCACTGTTGTTGCTGCTGCTGCTGCGTGTGAATGGGAACGAAGTTCTGAAAGTGCGGGCCTGAGATAAATGTTGAATATCATTCGGTAGCCACAACGCCAGCCGTGCTCATGTATGTATGACAGCTACTTTGAGGCCATTGCCCTTTGCTCCATGGTGAATCAGGCATGTTCATACAATGCTTTTGTTACCCCTAGATAATTGCATAGATTTCACAGAGTCCAAGGTCAGAAAGGGTCAGCACATCATCCAGCCCGGCCACTTTCATTTTATATACCTATATACTCCGATTTGCTATAGTAGTAGGGTATACACAGAGCAGTTGCTGGCATACTCTAGCTTGTATATTGCAGAAATAACTTCACTTTTTCTTTTCCAATTTGCACATTTTGGAAGCTGATCATTCTTTGTGATAGTACGGAACAAAGCCGATTAAGCCAGTAACATATCCCAACAACCATTTGTTAATTGTGGATAGCAGGGAGCCACGTTATGTATGCACTGATACAGTCATTTCCATGCAACCGTTCATGGCTTCTTCCCAGCAGAAAGTGGTACCATAAGCCTCGGCCCAGTATACCTGAAGCAGTGTCTCCATCCCCATCGCTCAGCCCAGACACTGAGGTCCAACTGCGAGGGCCTTGTGCTGGTTCCCTCACTGCGAGAAGTAAGATTACAGGGAAGCAGGCTGAGGGCCTTCTCGGTGGTGGCACCCTCCCATCAGATATCAAGGAAATAAACAACTGTCTGACTTTTAGAACACATCTGAAGGCAGCCCTGTTTGGGGAAGTTTTTAACGTTTGATGTTTTATCACATTATTATTATTATTATTATTATTATTATTATTATTATTATTCTGTTGGGAGCCACCCAGAGTGTCTGGGGAAGCCCAGCCAGATGGGCGGGGTATAAGTAGATGATGATGATAATGACAACAACAACAACATGAAAGCTTATACCCAGAACAAACTTAGTTGGTCTCTAAGGTGCTACTGGACAATTTTTAAATTTTTTAATTTATTTTGACTGTGTCAGACCAACACGGCTACCTACCTGAATCAATAATAATAATAATAATACAGTGGTACCTCGGGTTACAGACGCTTCAGGTTACAGATGCTTCAGTTTACAGACTCCGCTAACCCAGAAATAGTACGTCAGGTTAAGAACTTTGCTTCAGAATGAGAACAGAAATCGCGGCGCAGTGGCAGCAGGAGGCCCCATTAGCTAAAGTGGTGCTTCAGGTGAAGAACAGTTTCAGGTTAAGAATGGACCTCCAGAAAGAATTAAGTTCTTAACCCGAGGTACCACTGTAATACATACATACATACATACATACATACATACATACATACATACATCTATCTACAGGTAGACATTCCTGCAGTTTCTGAGCAAGTGATCACCTAGGAGCCCATTGCATTCATATAAAAGGAGGTCATACCTTTGGGATGAGATCAGCTGGCCTTGGTGCAAGTGCCAGGAGTCCAAAGGTTGGGACCATGTGGAGTCCTGCCCCAAATCCTGCTTCCACACCCGCTTCCACATTCACTGCAGCCCCTTTCCTTACCATTTAGAGTAGGGGTCAGTATATGGATCCAGGCCGTGGGCTCTGCTCCCAAATGCTCTCACCCACCCGTGTTGGGACACATTGACAAGTGTTCAGAATTAGCCAGGCACATTTTGCAAATAGTGCAGGTCCAGTTGCGACCACGTGGAGATCTCTGGTTGCAAAGTTGGCGACTGGGGAATGTCACTTAGAGAAGGATATGAAATATTGCCATTGAAGCTTTAGCTTGCATTCGTTTTACAGTGGTACCTCTGGTTGCGAACGGGATCCGTTCCGGAGTCCCGTTCGCAACATGAAAAGAGCACAACCTGCAGAGGTGCATCGGTGCATGCACGGTTGCGATTCACTGCTTCTGCTCATGCACATTATGTCATTTTGCGCTTCTGCGCATGTGCGAGTGGCGAAACCCGGAAGTAACCCTTTCCGGTACTTCCGGGTCGCCACGGGACATAACCTGAAAGAACATAACATGAAGCGGACGTAACATGAAATATGACTGTATTCTGAATTGTTTTATTTGATGTTTTAATGTGTTGTAAACGGCTCTGAGATTTGTTCTTTGAAATATAAAGTAGTATGGAAATGAAATCATCATCAACAACAACAACAACAACAAAGTCCACTGCAAAACAAAATGCAACACACAAAAATGGTGCCTAGACATTTCATTGTGGCGACCGTATCCCAGGTTTAAGGCATCATTTGGCAATTAGAGTGTACGTCCATATATGAGGTTCTAACACTGCAGGTAAGTCTGTCACCTGACATCATTATGATGTCAGGTGACCACTTAAAAGGGGCCTGTTGTCAGTGCTGACAATGAGCCCCGGAATGTTCATTTGCAGGCCCAGTTTGAATCCAAACTGCACCTGCAGATGGACAACTTCAGAGGGGCTTCCCTATCAGCGCCAGTCAGCTGATTGGTGCTGTGAGTGACACCCGCTTGCCAATGAATACTTGGGACATTGCTTTAAGGCCGATTGCTCCTTTGTAGGTGGGGGTAGTTGGGAGCAGTTTGGGGAAGACTACCATACGTAACACAGGTTCTGAGAGATCTGCATTGGCTCCCGGTACGTTTCCGAGCACAATTCAAAGTGTTGGTGTTGACCTTTAAAGCCCTAAATGACCTCGGTCCAGTATACCTGAAGGAGCGTCTCCACCCCCATCATTCAGCCCGGACACTGAGGTCCAGCGCCAAGGGCCTTCTGGCGGTTCCCTCATTGCGAGAAGTGAGGTTACAGGGAACCAGACAGAGGGCCTTCTCGGTAGTGGCGCCCGCCGTGTGGAACACCCTCCCATCAGATGGCAAAGAGATAAACAACTACCTGACATGCTGAAGGCAGCCCTGTTTAGGGAAGTTTATAATATTTAACGCTGTATTGTTTTTAACACTTGATTGGGAGCCGCCCAGAGTGGCTGGGGAAACCCAACCAGATGGGCGGGGTATAAATAATAAATTATTATTAGTATTATTATTATTTCACTCTATAAGACACACTTTTTCCCTCCTAAAAAGTAAGGAGAAATGTGTGTGCGTCTTAGGGAGTGAATGCAGGCTGCGCAGCTATCCCAGAAGCCAGAACAGCAAGAGGGATCGCTGCTTTCGCACATTTAATTAGTGATGGAATCTAGGATGTTGAGCGCAATTGCTTCCTTTTCACACAAAAAATACTTATGCACAGACACTCTCTGCAGATGCTCATGCTGAACAGGTGGGTAGCAAAAGTATAGCTGGTTAGAATCGCAATATCAGTCATCCTCCCCCTTTGCGTCTGCACATGAGTATCATATAAAGGTAAAGGTAGAGGGACCCCTGACCATTAGGTCCAGTCGCGGACGACTCTGGGGTTGCAGCGCTCATCTCACTTTATTGGCCGAGGGAGCCGGCGTACAGCTTCCGGGTCATGTGGCCAGCATGACTAAGCCACTTCTGGCGAACCAGATCAGCACATGGATACGCTGTTTACCTTCCCGCCGGAGCAGTACCTATTTATCTACTTGCACTTTGACGTGCTTTCGAACTGCTAGGTTGGCAGGAGCGGGGACCGAGCAACGGAAGCTCACCCCGTCGCAGGGATTCGAACCGCCGACCTTCTGATCGGCAAGCCCTAGGCTCTGTGGTTTAACCCACAGCGCCACTCGCGTCCCATATGTACTGCAGTAAGTAAAGGTAAAGGTACCCCTGCCCGTTACGGGCTAGTCTTGACAGACTCTAGGGTTGTGCGCCCATCTCACTTAAGAGGCCGGGGGCCAGCGCTGTCCGGAGACACTACCGGGTCACGTGGCCAGCGTGACGAAGCTGCATCTGGCTAGCCAGCGCAGCACCCGGAAACGCCGTTTACCTTCCCGCAAGTAAGCGGTCCCTATTTATCTACTTGCACCCGGGGGTGCTTTCGAACTGCTAGGTTGGCAGGCGCTGGGACCGAGCAGCGGGAGCAGACACCCCGCCGCGGGGATTCGAACCGCCGACCTTTCGATCGGCAAGCCCTAGGCGCTGAGGCTTTTACTCACAGCGCCACCCGCGTCCCTATGTACTGCAGTAGGTTTGCTTAATTCTGATTCACTGCTGCTCTTCGTTGCCATTTGTGTTCAGTCCAGTGGTATACCATCAGCTGTCACTGTGACGTCTGTCAAAACATGGCTGCCTTGGTGCCACGCAAGCCTTGTTTGTTCTTTCGCTTTTGTTAACCTCCAGGCTTTGTTATCAGCAGGTTGAGTGGCTCAGATATGTTAATTTTCTCCCTTGGGGATCGAGCCTCTCTCTCTCTGTGTGTATGCATGTTGTGTGTAATTCTCTGGAGCCTGGTTGCCATTGGGCAGGAGCCTAAAATGAATGTAAGCTGCTTCTCTGCCTCTTGTATAACAAGCAGAGGATTATTAATTCAGTATAATCACATAAGGGGAAGGTTTTAAGATAAATGGAATGATTTCTTCTTCTTTTTTGCACCTGTCTAGTTGTTCCTGGATTAGTTTGCCAACATGAGTTCCCTTTTAGAACCAGGCTATCAATATGTTACGTGCTTCGATGTGCCTTCTTAGTTTGGTTTTTTTACTTGGGAAATGGTATGCTTGAAAGCTAGTGTGAATACTGGTGTCTAGGGCTGCCTGATATATTATCCAAAACCCCTTTGGAAGGCTATATTGTGAGATCAGTTTCATAATTTTTGACCTGGCAATATATCACAAATCATGATTTGTATCAGGGCTGGGTGGTATATCGATATATCGTCCCAAACCAGCTTGAAGTCCATATCATGGTACCGGTTTCAAAATTTTTGAGCTGGCGTTATATAGCAAATCATTATATGTGTGTGTGTGTGTGTGTGTGTGTGTGTGTGTGTGTGCGCTCTGCAAAAATCACAGTGTGGGAAAAGCTGTGAAGCCAGCCAATGTTTCTCTCGATTCCTGCAGCCCCTGTTAATTCTGCTGGCTCAGTTCTCCCTGCCTCATGAAGCGGGGGAGCAAATCACAGGAACCAGCGCTGGCCAAATTCATGATACGGGAAAAACCTTGAAGCCAGCCAATACCTCTACACAGCTCATCCTTATTTCAGACATTGTGATATATTGGTATATTGTGATGTTTAGCTGGTGATATATCACGATGTTGAAAACCAGGTATCACCCAGCCCTACTGTTCGCCTATACATAGTTCTGCCCTTATTTCAGACATTGTGATATGTCAAAATACTATGATGTTTAGATGGTGATATTTCATGATGTTGAAAGCCTAGCCATACTGGTTCCCACATTTCCTTGTCACAATAAACATTGGTGTACAGGTTAACGTATTCTCTGTTTTCCCTGGAACAGCTTCTGATTTAGGTCCTTTCCAGATAATCAGCTCAAATAATGCATAGTTGTTACTAATGCATAGTGGAGGAATTGATGTCTCACTTGCTGAGATACTGTTATTTTCCTGATTTCAAGCTGCAGTTTTTGGTGGCTGGGATCGCCTCCCCACCCAGCTAGCATACAGATTGAGAAAGTATATTTTGGAAAGCGATCGCGTGTGCCACATTCAAAATAGCAAGGTGCCAGGCGTGTTTTGCGACTAGTGCAGGTCCAATTGCGACCACGTGGAAATCTCTGGATGCTAGGTTGGCGACTGGGGAAAGCAAAATATTGCTTAGAGAAGGATCTGAATTATTTTCCTTGAAGCTCGAATTTGTTTTATTCTGGATTGTTTTATTTGCTGTTTTAATGTGTTGTAAAGTGCCTTGAGATTTGTTAGTTAAAATGGCCACGAAATTAAAAGATGCCTGCTTCTTGGGAGAAAAGCAATGACAAACCTAGACAGCATCTTAAAAAGCAGAGACATCACCTTGCCAACAATTGTCCGTATAGTAAAAGCTATGGTTTTCCCAGTAGTGATATATGGAAGTGAGAGCTGGACCATAAAGAAGGCTGATTGCTGAAGAATTGATGCCTTTGAATTATGGTGCTGGAGGAGACTCTTGAGAGTCCCATGGACTGCAAGAAGATCAAACCGATCCATTCTGAAGGAAATCAGCTCTGAGTGCTCACTGGAAGGACAGATCCTGAAGCTGAGGCTCCAATACTTTGGCCACCTCATGAGAAGAGAAGACTCTCTGGAAAAGACCCTGATGTTGGGAAAGATGGAGGGCACAAGGAGAAGGGGACGACAGAGGACAAGATGGTTGGACAGTGTTCTTGAAGCTACCAGCATGAGTCTGACCAAACTGCGGGAGGCAGCGGAAGACAGGAGTGCCTGGCGTGCTTTGGTCCAGGGGGTCACGAAGAGTCGGACACGACTAAATGACTGAACAACAGCAACATAGAAATGAAATTAACAACAGCAACACAATTGAAAGAAAATAGTGCCTAGATGTTCCATTGTGGCGACCATCACCTGGGTTTAAGGTGACATTTGGTGATTAGATTATGCTCCTGAGTTTCTGACATGGGTGGATACTTGTATAAGTGAATCTGGTCTAAAAGCAGAATACTGTCTTTCACAGCCACCTAGGTTCAGGGGGGTAAGAGTTAACTCCTACCTAAGGCCAGTGCAGCCTGCAAGTCAGGTTCTACAGGTGAGATGGGACTGTTAAATTGGCCACTCTTCCTTCAAAGGGAGCCTCTGATCCCCTGCGGTAAGGTTGCCAGATGGTCCCTTATATCTTTGAGTAATGTCAGTTATTTTAGAAAGAGTGGCCTTTGCTTCGGAGGACAAAAGCTGTCTAGAATGTTATGTGAGCTTCTCCTTTTCAGAAGCCTGCTCTTTATGCACCTCTGGCCAGCCTTTTGCCTCAGTTCTTGTGACAGTCACAGAATGTTCGTGCATGCTCCGAATGTTGAGCGAAAGGGCCTGTTGCAGTATATTAATAATAGCAAGCACAGCAGCTGCCGTGAGGAATTTTGAGAGGGATGTGTTCAGTTACAGGGTCTAGTAACAAGAGGAACGCCATCATACAACACTCTGGTGCTAGTTCAGTATGACGTTGCTGGAATGCCATTGACAAAGTAGGGTCGTGGAAGGAGCGTTTTTATTTATTTGTAGGGATGCTGGTGGTGCTGTGGTCTAATCCACCTTGGGCTTGCCGATCAGAAGGTTGGCGGTTCGAATCCCTGCAACTGGGTGAGCTCCCGTTGCTCGGTCCCAGCTCCTGCCAACCAGCAGTTTGAAAACACATCAGCGCAAGTAGATAAATAGGTACAGCTGTGGCAGGAAGGTAAACGGCGTTTCTGTGCACTCTGGCTTCCGTCATGGTGTTCCGTTGCGCCAGAAGCGGTTTAGTAATGCTGGGCACATGAATTGGAAAGCTGTCTGTGGCAAACGCTGGCTCCCTCAGCCTGAAAGTGAGATGAGTGCCAGAACCCCATAGTTGCCTTTGACTGGACTTAACCGTCCAGGGATCCTTTACCTTTACTTTTACCTTTTTAAAATTTATTTATTTAAAAACATTCCCCCCCTCCATGACTGCTTCTGCTACCGTTGTCAAAGGCATGCATTCAAATTTATTTTGAGATTTATTTGTGGGAAGGAGCATATCCAAAAGGCCCGGAGCCATTGACAGACAGCACCAGCTAATTCCAGTTTCATCCCCATCCTCCTCACTACTGAATTCTACCCTGAGACAGAAGAAGAGCAGAAAGCTGATAGGCAGTAGACTGGTTATATGTAAGAAAGCAGTCGGTCAGGGGCTGGCTGAGGGCAGATTGAGGTTGCCCCAGTTGCCTTAATGGACCAGCCTCCATTTGGGTTTAATATAAGCCAGTCTTTCCTTTTGGTTAGATAAACCTTTTTCGCAGGTAGGAATAGTCATTAAATCGTTTGTAGGAAGGTCTGTTGTTCTTGATCAGGGGTCAGCAAACATTTTCAGCAGGGGGCCGGTCCACTGTCCCTCAGACCTTATGGGGGGGCAGAGTATATTTTTTGGGGGGGAAATGGACGAATTCCTATGCCCCACAAATAACCCAGAGATGCATTTTAAATAAAAGCACACATTCTACTCATGTAAAAACACACTGATCCCCGGACCCTCTGCGGGCCAGATTTAAAAGGCGATTGGGCCGGATCTGGCCCCCAGGCCTTAGTTTGCCTACCCATGTTCTTGATGGTTGGCATTTTTCTCATTCTTTAGCTTTCTTTCTCTTGGGCGCAAGCAGCCTGCGGTTCTCTCTGCTCCCATCTGTTTCAGAGCAGACCCCTCCTTCCCTCTCCGGTCTTTGGCTGTCCACTTCCCATGAAAAATGCCCAGAGTTCTTGGTTCAGTGTTTACCTCGGGAAGTGTTCCCTTTGTTCTTGCTCAGGCCCCCGATGTGCTTTTGCCCAGCTACACAAGATGCTTTCATTATTTCCTCCTGGAAATAAAGAAGAACCGTCCCTTTCTTCCCCCTTTGTGAAAAGCAAAGAGGCCGACTCAGCCAAAAAGAGGTGTCTGTCGTCCTTGCAGAGAGATTGGATCGGTTTGTTCACTTCCCTGCGCTGCCCATGCTGTGGAACGCAGCAAGTTCCTCCTCTGTCATTGTGTTTGCCAGCTGCAAAATGAGAGCTGCCAGGGTAGCTGTGTTAGACCGCAAAGGGCAATTCTGTGCTACAAGTTTTTTGGTTCTATTAAGCTGTCACAGCTTCCCTTCAAAATTCACCAGGTGCATTTTGCACCTGGCTATCGGCCATTGGCGACCAAGTGAAGATGCCCGGACGTAAGGATGGCGTCTGACGTCTCCATCTGGAGGTGCATGCTTGGCAATCATTGGATCTCACCTGTTTTTGCACACTAACAGCACATCCTGTAGAATTCTATGCATGATATTTTGTCTGCACAGTCAGAACGGATTTCAGGAACCAAAAAGGTGTATTGAAAACTATTGAAACTAAACATTCCTATTTGGTGACTGTAAAGGTAAAGGGACCCCTGACCATTAGATCCAGTCGCGGACGACTCTGGGGTTGCGGCACTCATCTCGTTTTATTGACCGAGGCAGCCGGCGTACAGCTTCTGGGTCATGTGGTCAGCATGACTAAGCTGCTTCTGGCAAACCAGAGCAGTGCATGGAAACACCGTTTACCTTCCCGCTGGAACAGTACCTATTTATCTACTTGGACTTTGACATGCTTTTGAAGTACTAGGTTGGCAGGAGCTGGGACCGAGCAACAGGAGCTCACCCCGTCACGGGGATTCAAACCACCGACCTTCTGATCGGCAAGTCCTAGGCTCTGGGGTTTAACCCACAGCTCCACCTGCCTCCCTTTTGGTGACTGTAACCCTGGTTTAAAGAGAAATCTGGCACCTAGCTTATATATATCTGAGTTTCTATAAAACTGCCTGAGGATGGTGGCTTAGGGAGTGGTACAGATCACCAGGCCCTCTCAGAGAAGTAAAAGTCCCACTGGAAGAGGGAATTACTACGAAAACATCTTACATTCATTGGATGAAGCACAAGAAGAACAAAAACGTCAGCTGCTAGATAAATCTTTGCAAAGGAAGCCCTTTGCTCTTTGACTGCTGTCCCCTGCAATCTCCATTTCAGACTTTATGAATCCTTGGCTTTAAACTATCTGTACGGAGCAAATCTGCATTATTTGCCATGCGTTATTTTAATAAGTTTTGTCACCAGAGGTTGCACAGTTTGTTGATGAAGAGTCTTGATGGAGGAAATACAGTAAGCCGTTGAAAGTTATCTTTGCCATGTGTGCTCTCTCATTTCAGTGCTAACACACAGCATTTATACACTAATTCAGAAATGGGGAACTTCTTAGTTCCCATAGCCAGCATGGCCAGTAGTTAGAGATGCCCAACAAAATCTGGAGAGCTACAGGTTTTCTATTCAACCACGCTGTGTTTGGAGACTTTTTTTTTTTGCTCCATTTTTTTAAAAAAGGAAAATTTCCTATTGAAGACCATCCAAACAGTAGGTGTTTCCCCCAACGATTTCAAATGCAAGTTTGCAGGTGTGCAAAGTGGGCATTCTATAGGGCCAAACATGGCAAGATAAAACACATGGTAGGATCTAGCAGGGCTAGAGCGAGAAGCCTTTGGTTCTGCCTGCGGCTGCAGTCAAAACTAAAGCTTGGAATGTCTTTTTGGGGATTGAAGCATCCGCAGGCTCCAGGTTAGCCCTGCCCGCCCAGATTGGCTACTGGATCCCCCTGGACAGGAGTGGGGGGAGGGGGAGAGAGAGAAAAAGCCTCGTTGTTGCCGTAGTTCCCAGGATGATGCAGCAAAGAGGCATCCGTTGCGATCCATTGAAAGAGCTGCACCCAAAATACCCCATTTGCGCCATTTCTGCTGGCTGCTGCTGAGTGGATTCTGTTGCCTGTTGCGTCCAGCTGCCTGCCGTTCTGATGGGTGAATCGGACTGCTTCTCTGAGGTAGGGCTTCCCCTTCAGCAGCGGAAGCTCATTGAGCTGGGGAGACCTGGGTGGAGTGATACCGCCTTCCACTCTGTCCAACTCCTGTTGAGCATGGGCATTGTTCTGGAATTGCTCTGTTATTTCCTAACCGAATAAAAATGATTTGGCGGCCAGCCCACTTATTAGTAGGTTCTTTCTCCCCCCTGATAACTATTAAAACTTGCTCTGCTGCAGCACCCTAGACCAGCCTCCAGAGTGCACAGGTACAGAACCTACAAGAGTTTCTATTTTCCATGGACAGTCCCAGATTTACAGCAGCCATCTCAGTTTCTGAGTTGATTTCGGAATGTTTCGCTTTTCCTTAGGACGCCCCTCTTTTCATTGGAGAAATGTTTGGGGCTACGCAGGTGTTCGGTGACAGACAAATTGGTGTGGAAATTGTTCTCTGCCATAACAAAGTCCGAAAGCCACCGTTTTGGGCCCACAAGAGCTCTGCAGTCCCCTTACGAACTGCTTTAGTCCATAATCTTGTGTGGACGTGCTCACCACAAGGCAATTCACCTCTGGGTCGGCCGTAAACATTTTGCTCATAGGTAAAGAGGTTAGGGACGCGGGTGGTGCTGTGGGTTAAACCACTGAGCCTAGAACTTGCCGATCAGAAGGTCGGCGGTTCGAATCCCCGCGACGGGGTGAGCTCCTGTTGCTCGGTCCCTGCTCCTGCCAACCTAGCAGTTCGAAAGCACGCCAAAGTGCAAGTAGATAAATAGGTGCTGCTCCGTCGGGAAGGTAAACAGTGTTTCCATGCGCTGCTCTGGTTCGCCAGAAGCGGCTTAGTCATGCTGGCCACATGACCCGGAAGCTGTATGCCAGCTCCCTCGGCCAGTAAAGCGAGATGAGCGCCGCAACCCCAGAGTCATCCACGACTGGACCTAATGGTCAGGGGTCCCTTTACCTTTAAAGAGCTTGTGGGTTTTCCTAAGTTGTGATCCCTGTGATATTGCTTTTGCGGGGGTTACATTTGGATTCATAGGCAGTGCTGGATACCACTGAGGTGTTTGGTGCCTGTAGCAGTAAAATATCAGGTATTGGGTCTAGGAAATCCCACCTTTGCTATAACCACTTCGTATAGCTATGGGCCTTGCCCTCTTTGCCTCAGTTTCCCATCTGCAGCACAGGAATAGCAGTGCCCTACATCATTTGTTCTCAAAACTTTGCCTAATAATCAAGTTTTCTTCTCCAGGTTAGTGGGCTGCATTCTCTAACCATCTCCAGCTCATGTTCACAGATGGTTCCTATTAGTTTCCTTAAAAGCTTAGTTTCCTTAAAAGCTGTGAGGCCCCTTAGTGGGAGTGGGAGGCCAGCTGTAAGTATTCCCTGTTAGCAACTCCCAGGCACATTTTCATTATTTTCATTTCATTATTCATATATATGAATATATATATATATATATATATATATATGAATATATATATATATATATATATATATATATATATATATATGAATATATATATATATGAATATATATATATATATATAGCGAGATGCCTGCAGAATGTCCCAGCTGGAGGGCTCCCACCAATAACTTTGTAGAACCATAACGATAGAATGATTGTGTCTTTGAAATTAATTAGGATGTTCAAAGCCTTCCTCTAAAGGAGAAAAACCAGAAGGGAGAAATTCTTACAATAAATACCGTATTTTTCGCCCTATGGGACGCACTTTTCCCCCTCCAAAAATGAAGGGGAAATGTCTGTGCGTCCTTTGGGGCGAATGCAGGCTTCAGGAAGCTCTGCGCAACCCTTGGGAGACCGGCGAAAAATACGGTATATGGGAGTTTTCCCCACAACAAAAACGGGCTGAGAGGACAAATAGGGGTTTCTATCCGCAACTGCTAGCGCTTCCGTGAAGAGATGCGCTTCATGCTATTCAAGAACCCACTGTCTAAAATGATCCTGGTGATCCCGTTTTAAAGGCTTGTCTGAGCGTGCCAGAACCATTTGCGCTGAATTACGGAGACCCCTGCTTTTTATAGATCTGTGGAATCTGAGTGCACCCATTGATAAACAGGAGTGGAAATTTGATCTGCTCTGGCCTGCTCGTCTCCCTGCCTTGATCTGCCACCTTCCTGACAGGGATTCCCTGCCAAAGCCTTCATTTTAGCTTTCTAAATAGCTACTTGTCAGCTGAGCTCTGGCAGGCAAAGGCTTAGCTTCTACCCCAGTAACAGATTATCTGGAGATCAAGGCTCACATTTTGCTACATTCTCCTGTGCAAGAAAGGCAAGAGTTGGGACTCAATGGCTTGCAAAGTTATTGTATGCCCTGGGAGAAGAAATTGCTGCATAATGTGCAGTTGAGTTTTTTCTTCTTCCTTTTTTTTTTTTAGAAAAGCTTACCTGTTTTGTTACTTGTTTCTTCTCCCCTGCATTTGCAGATGAGACAGAAATCTTGCAAAATGCATGAAATCAGATAAAGAGATTCCTAGGCAGCTGTTAATAGGACGGCAGTTAAATTTTATTGCTGGGCGCACCATTTTATGTTATTACATTCAGAAACCCTGAAAATTCCATTTGTAGTCCCCCCCCCCCCAGATTTTCTACCTTTGTGGATCATTTCCCACATCTGACACAGAATTCCTGCAGGTTCTAGGCTCCACACAGATCAAGTGTAGAATTGGCTTCACTACCGCTGTGTGTGAACTAGTGAACCCTAGAACATGCACAGCATGTTTGCAAAATAGGTTTGCTCATTTGCCAAGAGAGATCGCTAGTGATAGATCAGTCATGGTAAGCCAGCTCGTCAACCATTGCTCAGAGTTCCCTGGAACGACGACTTAGAAGCAGTT
>NC_138498.1:18517581-18652620 GCF_964252035.2 Podarcis erhardii
AGTTGTCAGGGATGATGGGATTGTAGTCTCAAAACATCTGGAGGGCCCGAGACTGAGGAAGCCTGCCTTAGCTGGTTTATTGTCCAGTTTCCTAATTTGTTTGTTTGAAAAATCTTATTTAATCTAATCTTTGCTAATCCTTCATTCAGCTACCATAGCTGCTTGACCGGTGGTTCTTTTGATTTCCACGCTCCTTTGCTTGCTACTTCTTTAACTGCAAATCTCCCTCCTTGTATTGCACTATTATTTTTACAACCCCCCCCCCCCTTCTCCTCCTTCTCCTCCTTCTCCTATTCTTCCTATTATCATTATCATTATTATTATCATTATTATAATTATATATCGGCCCTTCATTAGCACATCCCAGGGCAAGTTACATCGAATTAACATGCAGAATTAAAACAGTCACTTTTTTCTCAGTTTCTCATTTTTTCTAATCTTAAATTCTGCAATAGTTTGCACACATTTTGCTTTAAGACGCCCTCATGAAAATTCACCACATGTTTTTATGCCGCTTTACCTAATTTAGACTTGAATCATGGCAAGATTTTTGAGTCATGGCATGAAATTACATCACTATAGGTCCTAAGAGCCATTTTTGTACCTCACAATATCTGGGCAGTTTTATCCTAAAGTATCTCCTACTATGTTTTGTTAACCGTGTTGTATTCTGATCCATGTATCCGAAGCACTTTTTCCTATGCCAGTGAAGGAGAACCTAATATAGTGGTACCTCGGGTTAAGAACTTAATTGGTTCTGGAGGTCTGTTCTTAACCTGAAACTGTTCTTAACCTGAATCACCACTTTAGCTAATGGGGCCTCCTACTGCTGCTGTACCGCCGCTGCATGATTTTTGTTCTCATCCTGAAGCAAAGTTCTTAACCCGAGGTAATATTTCTGGGTTAGCGGAGTCTGTAACCTGAAGCGTATGTAACCTGAAGCATATGTAACCTGAGGTACCACTGTATAGACTTAATGGGGTTTTGTAGGTTATTTTCACTAATATAGTAGGCACATTTTCCTGAACACTTCCTCTGATTTACACATTTGGGGGCATGTTTTTTGGTTGGATAATTTTAGGATGTGTGAATTAGGTAGGCTCTTTTTAAAATGGAAGCCATATCAAATGTCTCCTTCATCCCTTGTTATTCCCATAAGGAGCCACTACAAACTCTTAAAATTGTTGACGACTGTAATGACTGCAATTAGTCCTATGGGAAAAAGCAAGGGATAGTATGCAGATGACCTCAATACTATCCCTTGCTTTTTCCTGTAGGACTAATTGCAGTTGTTAACAGTCAACAGGGCTGTCTTAATCATATGTGGCACTGGGGTGCAAAGATGCGTCCCCCCCCAGGTTGCCTAGTCCCAGTCATGCAGGAGGGCAGAGCCGGCTGGGAACCCCAGCTTCTCACTGTCTCGGTCGCCCCCGAACTCATGGCACAGAGCCGCCCACAGCAGAAGAGCCCACCGCGGCACTCTGACCGATGGGTGGGCTCTTCCCCGGACTCAACTCTCGGGCCACGGACTCTCGGCCTGGCACCCCTGAGAACCTGGCACCCGGGTGCCCTGCACCCCTAGCGCCTATGGGTAAGACAGCCCTGGTCATCAATAGGTTTACCATACCCATTGAGTCAATCACCCATCTCCTACTACCCTTCTGAGAAATACCCCACCCCACCCTCCCACTATAAATAAGGGTCTGTTGACTTGTGTTTCAGTGTATCTGAAGAAGTGTGCATGCACACGAAAGCTTATACCCAGAACAAACTTAGTTGGTCTCTAAGGTGCTACTGGACAATTTTGTTTATTTATTTCGACTGCGTCAGACCAGCACGGCTACCCACCTGAATCAGGTTTCTATACAGTTTAGGCAGTTTTATCCCTATAATTCCCCAAAGAAAAACCCGCTACAAACTCTTATCTATGCCTCTGCTTCCTTTTGTGTGTTGTCTTTATCTGCATGGATCAGGCCAAAAGTTGTGTGGCATCTCCATTCAAGAGAGAACCAGGAATGCCTGGTACCAGCATGGAATCACTGCATGCATTTGTTTTGGAAGTAAAGGTGTGTTTAAACATTACAACATTACACCATGTGTAAAATGTTTTTCAGTGGCTCCACCATGAGAGCCGTAGCATTTAAATTGGTCCTAAGTGCTTGAGCATCCTTGAAGATATGGAAGCCAGGACACGACCTCTAAGATGCTATTGGTTATATTTAAATTGCTCGGTAATGTTCTCAAAACGAGTCTACATATAAATGTACAGATGGAGCAGTAACCAATATATGCCTCCAGGCACGTATTAAAACTTAAACATACAAACAACCCGCAAGGTGTGGGCTTTCCCAACACCCCCCCAAAACATCTTCCCCCAAAGAGGAAAAAAGAACACATTCTCATCCAAAAGGCATAAAATGTCGGGCCATAAGCTTAATTTAGAAGCAATTGAAAGGAGGAACATACTTGCTTCCTACCTACGCAAACGGTGCAATTGAGCACCATAACGTGAGATAAGCGAACACAACCCTACTGAGACAAGTTTAATACATAGCCAAAATGCCAGAACAAGGATTATCTCCTTTAACACTTATGAACTGTGGAGTTTTTTCTTGATGTGACATTTCAGATCTCACTGGTAGCATAACAATACACAGTAAGGTACTCAGATTATTTTATCTGGTGCTGCAAATGTTTAGTGATGATAATGCCCCTTGCTCTGTCAATATATATAAACCCCATTCTAGGGTGCAACTGTTCTGTGCTCATAGTGCAGAGTGATTGATGGGTGGTCCAGGACTTTGAGTCACCTGTAAGAGGGAAAAACATTGACTTCTTAAGAGGCTTATTTCACATATTTAAAAATTTTGTTTGAAACTTTTCATGCATGGGTTGAAAGCACCTCGCAGCAAAGGGTGGGTAGAGATCATGAACGTTTAAGATCAATTAATGCAGGTGGACAAGCAGCATGCAATAAATGGAAAATGCATCAACCAGTGAGAAAAATCTATCTGCAGGGAAACCCCAATGGAAGAAGAAGAGGGTGGTGCAAAGAAGCACAGTATCCCCACTTGTCACTGTTCTCTCTCCTTTAAGATTTGTTTTTATCGAAAAATTTAACAAAGGTACATATAACGTCTCTGTTTTCAATTCATAGTCTACCGAATTACATTCGGTGTGAGACATTGCTGTCATATACATTATGAGGTTGGGGAAACGGGGGGGGGGGGGGAGTGGGGAGGAAGATCAGGGAATTGCACTTAGAGAGTTTATATTATTATATTATATTATATTATATTATATTATATTATATTATATTATATTATATTATATTATTTAAACAATATATAAATCATGTTAAGTAAAATAAATGATTACATGGGCAATAATAGCCACCTTTTGTATAACCTGTTGGAACATCTCTCTGTCCACATGACTTTGATATATTTTTATTTATTGGGTGTGACACCAGTAGGGGAGACCTACATTTTTGGGTCCCTGAAGCTTGGACTGTTATGGATACAAAAGCTTATGGAATATGCAGAAATGGTGAAACTTACTGGAAAAATAAGAAATCAAGTTAGCAAACTTTTTATAAAGAATGGAAATGGTTTATTGAATATTTACTAATGTACTGTAAACAGATAAGAGCATTGGCAGGATTATTGTAATAACCTGCAGTTTGATAAAAGTAGATTTAAAGTAGATGCATAAATGAGGAAATTAAGTTAATACAGATATGCAGAAAATATTAAAAATAAATTTAAGAAACCGCAGAAAGAGGGGGAAGGAAGTCAAGTTTTGAAATGTTAAAATGATTGTAAAATTAGTGAAATGTATAAAATTGAAAATAATAATAATAATAATAATAATAATAATAATAATAATAATAATAAAGTTTGGGCTGTTATGGGGGTCCCTTTGCAACCAGCAATGAGGTCTGGGTAAGCACTGTTCTCTTCTTCAATGGGGTTGATTACAACAGCCTTTACAACACCTGCGCTACTGACCCTAAAACTTTGGGATTGTTGAAATATATGTGCAACAAAATATTAATTTGAATTGTGCAACTTAAATTGGGTCTACTAGACCCCTCCCCCCAAAAAAATATTAAGCAATGTGGACTGAAGTGACTTCTGGGGCCCCTCTGGGAATTAGGGGTCCTAATTAAGCTTCATTAGTTTCATCGGATCTGCCACTGTGTGGTGTGACTACTCATAATCTTATAACTGTCAGGGACTGAGCAGAGGAGGAATGGTGGAGACCGCCTTCACAGCCTGACCCTTCCAGAGAAGAAGACAGTTCAGAATTACAACAGGGGTTTGAGGGAGGTCACAGCTCAGAGGCAGATGAGGGGGAAAGTTGGGAAATAATGGGGGAGGAGGAGGAGGAGGAGGAGAAGGAGGAGGAGGAGGAGGAGGAAGCACCGGGGGGCGACAGCTGACAGACACATTGTCTTTAGAAAGCATTCCAGACCTGCCTCCCTCCCAGAACCTGGTGAGCATTGAAAGTAGGACAGCAAAGAGCTCAAAGGCAGAGGGCACTTAGCAGCACCCATAGGAGAGATGATGAGATTGACGAATGAGGAAGTAGGGGTAGGGTGGAGATTCACTTGGGACAACACCATTATCCAAGAGGCTGGGTTCTATAGCCTCTCTCTGTAAGTACTGAATAAAAAGCAGACAGTAAGAAACATTTCCTTGTCTTTGTACGTTCCTGGGCTGGGAGTTGCTGACAGCAGCCTGACAATAACTTATACCATCCAACATTTCTTTGATGAAAATAGGGACATCCTATTCCATATCCTCCAACATTTTT
The DNA here is from genome assembly GCF_964252035.2 of Podarcis erhardii. Lineage (NCBI taxonomy): Eukaryota > Metazoa > Chordata > Lepidosauria > Squamata > Lacertidae > Podarcis > Podarcis erhardii. The sequence continues at coordinate 18,522,400 of NC_138498.1, forward strand.
TTGATGAAAATAGAAACATCCCCTCCAACATGTCTCTGATGGATGTCAAGTGCTATTTTTCTAGAAAAAGCTGCTGAAACTTACCATGAACTGCTCCCTTGTTCTCTTATAATGGCAACAGCACTCACCTGAGACGTGCTGAAACTGAGTTCCAGTGGGGGAGGGAAATGCCCTGGGGACATCCTATTTCCTACCCTCCAACATTTATCTGATGAAAATAGGGATGCCGTAAAGCTATGGTTTTCCCAGTAGTGATGCATGGAAGTGAGAGCTAGACCATAAAGAAGGCTGATCACCGAAGAATTGATGCTTCTGAATTATGGTGCTGGAGGAGATTCTTGAGAGTCCCATGGACTGCAAGAAGATCAAACCTATCCATTCTGAAGGAAATCAGCCCTGAATGCTCACTGGAAGGACAGATCCTGAAGTTGAGGCTCCAGTACTTTGGTCACCTCATGAGAAAAGAAGACTCCCTGGAAAAGACCCTGATGTTGGGAAAGATCGAGGGCCGAAGGAAAGGGCACAACAGAGGACGAGATGGTTGGACAGTGTTCTCGAAGCTACCAGCATGAGTTTGACCAAACAGTGGGAGACAGTGGAAGACAGAAGTACCTGGCGTTCTCTGGTCCATGGGGTCACGAAGAGTCGGACACGACTAAACAACAACAACAACAAAAGAAAAGTGGGCTATTGCAGGAGCAAATCAGAAAGTGGGATGCCTTCTGTACATCTGGGACTGCCCCTGGAAAATAGGGGCACTTGGAGGGTCTGATAGCTTGGTGATCTTATATTAAATACTTAATGAAGTAGGATTTGGTTCCCAGAGAGAGATGAAGTTTATTAAACACAGGGCAGAGAATAAGACATGCCTAGTGGGTTGTGTCCTGCTTGTGGGTCACAAATTGTCCAAGTCTAGACTAGGCAAAGTTGATGTGCTTAAAGAAGATGATAGGTTTTGTGTGGAGTATCTCTCAGCACTGACTTCTGGGCCAGCATGACTAGGTATAGTTCTTAGGGGGTGTTCATTTATCAGTTTTAAATCATATCCTTTAGCTTAATTGAACACAGTGTGCTGTCATTTCAAATGTGAGGCCAGCTTAATTGCCGACTAATTGTCTGAAAAAGTACACGATCAATCAACTATCAAAGTTGCACTCTTTGTTACGCACAGTGTCGGCCTGGTAGGAAATGGCGCTTGCATTTAATTGACATTTAACAAAATAATTATGAATGCTTCGGGATAATTGGAGTGTGTACTGTATCAGCAAAGTGCTTAAAATACTTGTTGACCTTTTGTAAGTGTGTTAATCAATAGCAAACATAAAAATGCTATTATGTCAATTAGAATGTCGGTATGTTGCTTTCAGATACTTAATGGAGGAAGATGAATGACTGAACTGTCAGAATGGGGCTTCGGGGAGAGAGCTGCTCACATCGCTTTCAGGACATGACAGTTATAAAGCAAGCAAGGTTGACATGGAACAGCCACTTTCCATTGGCGAAAGAGTATGCAAGCTTTTAAGTAACGCAGAACAGATTCTTCTAAATAAAGAGTGTGTAATGCTTAAAAAAAATCAGATTCTTTTGTCACACTAATGTATTCAATTTTGCATATCTCAGGATGGAGCCTGGTTAGGACGTATGCAACTTCTTTGAGAAAGAGGAATTTCAGTAATCTCATCCTTCAAAATAAAAAAATAAAAACTGTCTTCTCTCAAAATTGCTCAGAGTGTTTCACTTGAAGAGAAAACTCCCAAATTTTTGCTTTGAAAGCTTTGGATTTCTGTGGCATTTTCGGGTGAAAGCCTTCATTCACCACTTCTGCACTGAGATTCAACCGAGGTTCATTTTCAAAATGCACAGCAGGGCGAAACGTGTGTGAAAAGGTGATGTCTGATCGCTTACTTAGTATTTTTAACACATAAGGTGCTTTCCAGTCTCTGTTTCTGGTATTCATCATTGCAGCAGTTCTATAAAAGAAGTCACTATTAGAAAGCTGTATCTCCCTGACTGAATGAACCAGCAAGAAGGGACATCTGTTGTTCTCTGTCTTTCCCTAGACTCCTGGCCAGCAGAGAAGCAGAGTGAGCCTCGGGATTTAAAATCCTATGGAGATTCTTCAAAGTTTGCCTCTCAGGAACCAAACTCCTCTGTCTTTGGAGTCCTCTCTGTGTGTGAGAGAGGGAAGGGCAGGGGAAGAGAGACCACACATTGCTACACCATCTGCCCTGATGGGGATTGAAAAGGGATTGGAAGCAGAAGGAGCAGAAAAGACTTTTCATTTTTTTTTAAATGATATTTTATTAAGTTTTATCAAAGAAAAAAGTTACATAAAAAAACACAGAGCATATAAACATTCAAACATAAGAAAATGAAAGACAAAGTCCGAGACTGGTTACATTATGCTCAGATTAAAGAAGTTTTTAAACTTGATAAAAAGTTAGGATTCCAGGTGGAAAAATCGAAGTTAGAAACGGAACTGTTAGAGCCTAAGACTAAGATACTTTCAAGAATGTATAACTTGCTGTTAAAATGGAACACACAAGATGAGACGGTTAAATCGGCTATGATAAAGTGGGCACAGGATATTGGGTATAATATTATGTTTGAGGACTGGGAAAGGTTGTGGACTACTGGACTGAATTTTACTGCATGTAATGCTTTGAAAGAAAATGTAATGAAAATGATATATAGATGGTACATGACCCCAGTCAAACTCGCAAAAATATACCACTTGTCTGATAATAAATGTTGGAAATGTAAGGAAAATGAAGGAACGTTTTTTCACCTTTGGTGGACTTGCCCTAAAGTGAAGGCTTTCTGGGAAATGATATATAATGAGCTGAAAAAGGTATTTAAGTATACCTTTCTTAAGAAACCAGAGGCTTTCCTTTTGGGCATTGTCGGCCAAGGGGTGTCAAAGAAGGATCGAACATTCTTTATGTATGCAACAACAGCAGCAAGGATACTCGTCGCTAAGCATTGGAAAACTCAAGATCTACCCACTCTGGAAGAATGGCAGATGCAACTGATAGACTATATGGAACTGGCCGAGATGACTGGCAGAATCCGAGATCTGGGAGAGGAGACGGTAGAAGAAGATTGGAAAAAATTCAAGATTTATTTGCAAAAATATTGTAAATTGTACGAATGCTAAGCAGGATGTTTGATCATAACCAATTCGGCACCATTGAATCAGACGAAGCGAAGTATGAAGATAAGTTAAATTTATGAAAAAAAACAAATTTTTAGATAATTATTAGGCTGAGTTTAATGTTTTAAAGAGTGAATTAAATCTATCTAAAATTTAGGACATAATATTGGAAAATTAGATTTTAAGGTGGGGATAAGGGGATAAATTGCTGGTTAAATCTCTATAAACTTGGAACGCAGGAGCGGGAGATGTGAGGAAGTCCAAAGAAGATAAGAAAATATGTTATGATATGTAATATTTTTATATGTTTTTCTTTGTGCATCTTAAGCAAAAAATCCTTAATAAATATATATATATATATAAAATATAAACATTCAAACATATAAACATTCAAACATAATACAAAAAAAACAAACGAGAAAAAGAAAAAAGATTAGAACACTAAAAAAAATTCAAAAAGTTAAAAATAAAAATCCCTCTCTTTAATTTCTTACTGTTCATAAACTTATTTTCTTGACTTCCTCACACCCTCCTTTCTTGTATTCCAATTTAAAATTAATTAGCAAATTCCTTCTTGTTAATTTTATCCTTAGTTATCTTTCTTCACGTATTGTTTGTTCCTGGTTTTTATCTAATATCTATCCCTTCTTTCATGTTCTTATTTTACCTTTTTTACTAGAACCCATTCATTTCATTTCAATGTCATCAACATTTAAAAATTTTACAATGTTTTTGTAGATAGATTTTAAATTTCTTCCAGTCTTCTTCCAGCAACTCTTCTCCCTGATCTCGGATTCTGCCCGTCATTTCTGCCATTTCCATGTAGTCCATTACTTGCATCTGCCATTCTTCCAAGGTGGGTAAGTCCTGTGTCTTCCAATGCTTTGCAATGAGTACTCTCGCTGCTGCCGTAGCATACATAAAAAAAGTTCTATCCTTCTTTGGCACCAATTGGCCGACCATGCCCAGGAGAAAGGCCTCTGGTTTCTTCAGAAGGTATATTTAAATACTTTTTTCATTTCATTATAGATCATCTCCCAGAAAGCCTTAATCCTTGGGCACGTCCACCAAAGGTGAAAGAATGTACCTTCAGTTTCTTTACATTTCCAACATTTATTATTGGGCAAATGATAGATTTTTGCAAGCTTAACTGGGGTCATGTACCACCTATATATCATTTTCATAATATTCTCTCTTAAGGCATTACATGCCGCAAATTTAACCCCAGTGGTCCACAACTGTTCCCAGTCAGCAAACATAATGTTATGTCCAACATCTTGTGCCCATTTTATCATAGCAGATTTTACCGTTTCATCCTCAGTATTCCATTTCAACAGCAAGTTATACATTCTTGATAATATCTTAGCATTGGGTTCTAACACAGAAAAGACTTTTCATGTATGCAGCGACAGCCACACGGATGTTACTAGCCCAGAGATGGAAAGATGACAAAGTGTCAGCTAAAGCATCCATGACCAATGGCCATCCAACCTCTGCTTAAAAACCTCCAAGGAAGGAGAGTCCACAACCTTCTGAGGGAGTGTCAGAAAGTTCTTCTTCATGTTTAGTTGGGATCTCCTTTCTTGCAATTTGAAGCCGTTGGTTTGGGTCCTACCCTCCAGGACAAGAGAAACCAAGCTTGCTCCTTCTTTCATGTGACAACCCTTGAGATACCTGAAGATGGCTATCGTATCTCCTGTCAGTCTCCTCTTTTCCAGGCTAAAAATACTCAGCTCCTTCAACTGTTTTTCATAAGGCTTGTTTTCCAGAACCCTGGTGTATGTATCCTTATTACTGTGACCAATCCACCCCAAGCAATAACAAACCTAGACAGCATCTTAAAAAGCAGAGACAACACCTTGCCAACAAAGGTCCGTATGGTTCAAGCTATGGTTTTCTCAGGAGTGATGTATGGAAGTGAGAGCTGGACCATACAGAAGGCTGATCGCCGAATAATTGATACTTTTGAATTATGGTGCTGGAGGAGACTCTTGAGAGTCCCATGGACTGCAAGAAGATAAAACGTATCCATTCTGAAGGAAATCAGCCCTGAGTGCTCACTGGAAGGACAGATTGTGAAGCTGAGACTCCAATACTTTGGCCACCTCATGAGAAGAGAAGACTCCCTGGAAAAGACCCTGATGTTGGAAAAGATGGAGGGCACAAGGAGAAGGGGACGACAGAGGACGAGATGGTTGGACAGTGTTCTTGAAGCTACCAGCATGAGTTTGACCAAACTGCGGGAGGCAGTGGAAGACAGGAGTGCCTGGCGTGCTCTGGTTCATGGGGTCACGAAGAGTCGGACATGACTAAACGACTAAACAGCAACTTCCACGCCAAAAATGATCTGTTCACCTCCACAATCCACTGAGCAAAACTCCTAACCATCTCCCACATCCTCCCACAATGACCTCAATTTCTCTTAGGCTCGCCAACTTTTCCACTGGCTTTCCCAGCTCTGCCTTCAATAGCAGCATGCTTGGTGACAATGAGCAGGTGACAAATGCCACGCTCCACCAGCTGATCTATTTCTTTCCTGCATTTAAACCCTCAGCTGCACAGGCTCAATGGAAAGCTGAGGTGCCAAGCACACAGTGCAGGTCCGCACAGATCACAAGAACTTAGAGTATTGGTGCACGGCGAAGCTCCAGAGCCAAAGACACATGCGCTGGGCTGAATTCTTCGCGGATTTCGCCTTCAGGATAGAATACATCCCGGGAGAATCCAACGTTATAGCCGACGCGCTCTCCAGGAAACCGCAATATCTCGAGGAAGCAGCGCCAGTGGCAACCAAGCACATTTTCGCACCGCAGGCGTTGACGTGCGCCACCATCGCAGTCGACCTGGACGCGGTGCGACGTGCGTTGCAAGTAGATCGATTTGCACAATCCAAGATGGAGGCGCTGCGCAGGGGTTCGCAGAGAGAAGATGAGTTCCAATTACGCGACGGGCTGTTAACTCACAAAGGGGCCCTCTACGTACCGGGCGAAGAGCTCCGCGCGAGGGTTCTGCAGCAGTTGCACGACACCCCCAGTGCGGGACACTTCGGCAAAGAGAAGACAATAGAACTGGTGGCCAGGGACTTTTGGTGGCCCCAGATGCGGGGAGAGATAGCGGATTACGTCGCCAGGTGTGACACTTGTCAGAGGTCCAAGCCAGTGCACCAGAAGCCAGCGGGGTTACTGGAACCGCTGGAGACGCCACAGCAACCATGGGAGAGGGTGGCGCTGGACTTCGTCACTGACCTGCCCAGCTCCAGAGGCAAGACGGCGGTGCTGGTGGTGGTGGACCTGTTCACCAAGATGGCGCACTTCATTCCTTGCGCGAAGGTGGCGACGGCGGAACAGACCGCCAAACTCTTCATCGATCACGTGTTCAAGGTGCATGGGCTGCCACAATCCATCCTGTCCGATAGGGGGCGCCAATTTGTTTCTACTTTTTGGAGGAAGCTTCTAGGTATCCTGCATGTCAAGATCAACCTAACGTCGGCAAGGCATCCGCAGACCAACGGTCAAGCAGAGAGAGTAAACGCGATCATGCAGCAGTACCTGAGATGTTACGCCAATCAGCGCCCGGCGGCGTGGGTGGACTACCTGCCGATGGCGGAGTTTGCCTACAACAACACGAAGCACGCGTCGACGGGGGTGACGCCGTTCTTCGCGAACAATGGTCGTCATCCCAGAACCTTCCCGGGGTTCGTAACACCAGGAGAGGGGGTGACGCAAGAAGCCGACCAGTTCGCAGCAGAGCTGCAAGAGGTGCACGAGGAGCTGCGGAGACATTTGGAGCTAGCCAAACAAGCATATAAGGTGCAGGCGGACAAAAATAGGAGAGTGGGAGAGGACATCCAGGTGGGGGACTGGGTATGGTTAGCGGCCCAAGCGATGCCAGCCAGGTCGTTGGCTAAGAAGAAGCTGGGACACAGGCAGCTAGGGCCATACCAGGTGGAGGCTAGGATTAACCCTGTAGCTTTTCGACTGGCCCTCCCCGAAGGTTCCAGAGTGCACCCGGTCTTTCATAGGTCGGTGCTCACTCCCTACAAGACCCCGCACAGGTTTCAGGAGTCTGAAACAGTACCGCACGCACGCACTCAGTCACCCGAGAGGGAGGGGGCGCCCAGGGCCGAACCACTCAACGAGGTCACTGAGATCCTGGACTCGAGATGGGGGGTAGAGGGAGTAGAATACTTTCTAGCCAGAAAGGGTACCCCGGCCAGTGCCAATATTTGGGTGCCGGACTACGCTTTAGACGAACCTCTTCTGAAAGACGAGTTCCATGCACTTTTCCCGCATAGACCCATGCCAGCCGAGTATTTTGATGACTGGCTCTTTACGCCCACACTTTCAGACAGTACTTTCAGGGGCTTTTCTTCCGCCGAGGAGAGAACGCCAGAATCAAGCCCGCCCAGGGGATCGTGTTCGGGGGTAGACACAGAACCCTCTTACTGGTGGGACGAGCAACCAGAGGACGACTGGCGCAAGAAATGGCTGACGGGGCCTTGGCAGGCAGCACCAGACGAAGTAGCAATGGAAGAGGGAGCCGAGAACACCTTGGGTGAAGAACCCGCATTCGAACACACATACACCGAGCTGCTAGCAGAGGACATTGAAGCAAACGAACCGTATCCTGCATCTACCTCCGAGGAGCTGCGGCTCCCACGACCTGCCTCCGAGGGCCGGGAGGGGGGAAGGGGGGGCTTCGAGGGGGGGATGGATGTCAGGGGTTCAGGGAGAGAGACGCAGAGTGAGGGGGAAGGATTCCAGACTGACGAGGAAGAGGATGACAATGACCCAAGGTTGTCCATGAGTCCGTCCAGTGAATCGGAGGACTCCCAAAAGGGAGCCCCTCTGGTCAAGCCAAGGGGAGCTAGAGGGGGAAGCAGTCAGGAGCAGGGAAACGAAGGGGGAACCCCCAGTGGGAGTTGGAGAGCGAGACCGGCTGCTCCGCTGGAACGGAGTGAGGGGGGTGGAGTGACCAGTGTGTCAGAAGGAGCAGAACAGGAAGCAGAGAGGGGAAGGAGATCAGGGCAAAACGTCCTGCCGGAAGGGGAGGAAAGTAGTATCGAGGGCAGTGTAACTGTCGAAGGGAAGGTCAGGAGCAACGTACGCGCGCCAAGTTCAAAATGGGAGGCGCGCGGAAATGAAGAGAGTCCTGGGGAGGAGCCTGGTCCCAAAGCCCGAAGGAGGGGGGAGGAGGCGGCAGAGGATTCAGCCTCTGGAGAGTCCCGAAGGGAGAGAACACAGGGGGGCAGAAAGACCCTGCGGAAAAGGAAAGAGAGAAAGAGGTGGACCAGTACAAGCCTCTTAAACTGGTGTCGAGGCGGGACTGACTCAGAGGGGACTTCGGCGGTCTAAGCGTAACAGACGTAGAGTCACAGAGCTCGGATGTAAAGCTAATAATGTTCTTCAATAAAAGCTTTTGTACATAAGCTGGAGTGGACTTTGGTCTCTTGTGAGCTGGGACCACGGGTGACTCTGACAATACCACTTAATGCTGAAACAGGCATCTAAGAAGTTTAACAGCCAGTTACACCAAGGTTAAAATATAACACCCAGAATTAAAACACACAGTACTACAATCCCATTAAAACATTAAAATAAACACCCATCATTAAAACTTGCAATAAAACCATCCCAAATGACTCACATTAATTAGTAGGGCTTCAGCATTTAATCAGTAGATTAATCAACTAAAGGTTTCTTTTAATGGAAACCAATTTTAATCAGACGGCTGTGAATTAAGGTTGCTTTGTTTTGAGTTTGCTTTGATTTCATTGCTATTGTGATGGAGGAGAAAAAGAATACATTAACAGTGGCCTTCCCTTCTACCAAACAGTAGCATTCCTTCCTTCCTTCCTTCCTTCCTTCCTTCCTTCCTTCCTTCCTTCCTTCCTTGTACATTATGATAGACAGCTGTATGTCAAGAAAGCACCCATACTGAGGTTTTGGTCATATGCAAATGTATTCTAGCATAATCAGTTAATTAACTGGTTAAATCTTAGATGAGATATCAACTGAAATGCCTTTAGTTGGCTGAAAACCTTCCTAACTAGCATATGCAGTAGAAAGAGTCAAGGGAAAAGCTTTTAAATTAATATTACTGGCAAACAGCTAAACAAAACAAAACCCATTGCACAGCGGAACATGTTTGTTCTTACAAATAATGTGCTGGATGTACATATAAAATCTTGTGAACTATATAACCAATGGTGGTGATAATAAAGCAAATAAAATGCTTTGCCTTGTTATGTAGTCTATGAATCAGCTTCTTATCTGTTGCTTTGTAACCTGCAAAGCTTCCTGCCCCATTTATCTCTATGTAGATTTCCCTTGCTATGTTAAGAACAACATTGAAATTGAAATATCTATATAATACTTCAACAGAGTGAATCCTAATCACTGCCCAGGTGGGTAACGGTTTTATTACGACTAAGCAAAATGTCATGCAATAGTGACAAGGCTTTCAGGTTTTCTAGCCCCAGGAAGCCCCCCAGCCAAGAAGAGACACCCTAGAAAATACAGATTGGTTCAGCTGACCCAACCTATGTTTCCAAATATGAAAGCGAAGATTGGCGAAGAAGAAGAAGAAAAAGAGGAGGAGGAGGAGGAGGAGGAGAAGGAGAAGTAGTAGTTTGGATTTGATATCCCACTTTATCACTACCCTAAGGAGTCTCCAAGCGGCTAACAATCTCCTTTTCCCTTCCTCCCCCAAAACAAACACACTGTGAGGTGAGTGAGGCTGAGAGACTTCAGAAAAGTGTGACAAGCCCAAGGTCACCCAGCAGCTGCATGTGGAAGAGTGGGGACGCGAACCTGGTTCACCTGATTACAAGTCCACCGCTCTTAGCCACTGCACCACACTGACTATCTGGCGCCAACTATAGAGGACCCTTTAAAAAAAAATTGTGGATGCTGGTCACCCACACCTCATGGCCTCCAACGTGGTTTCTGGTGCCTCACAGAGCCTCAGAGGTCTTGCAAGGCCTTGGAGATGCTGTCTGAGGCCTTGCAAGGCCTCCAACATGACTACCAGGGTCCCCAAGCACCTACATGATAGATTACCAAATAACCACACAGCTTGTATGTCATTGCTTGTAAAAGTCTGCATCCTAATGCAGGGAGGCAAGGGGAGCAAGCACTCTTCCTGACAAGCAGCTTGGATCCCTGGGCTTCTTTGGAAGAAAGGCACTTTTCACGTGAAAAATAATGATGAACAAATCTTACAAACTGGAAATTTGAGATAAGGCTGTAATTCTAAGCATGCTTGCTTGAAAGTTAATCATCATCATCATCTGGCTGGGTTTTCTCAGGCACTCTGGCCAGTTCCCAACAGAATATTAAAAACATGATAAAACATCAAACATTCATATGTCTTAAAAAGTCAGATAGTTTATTCCCTTGACATCTGATGGGAGGGCATTCCACAGGGCGGGTGCCACTACTGAGAAGGCCCTCTGCCTGGTTCCCTGCAACCTCACTTCTCACAGTGAGGGAACCACCAGAAGGCCCTCAGAGCTGGACCTCTGTGTCTGGGCAGAATGATGGGGGTGGAGACTATCCTTCAGGTATACTGGGCCGAGGCTGTTTAGGGCTTTAAAAGTCGGCATCAACACTTTGAATTGTGCTCGGAAATGTACTGGGAGCCAATGAAGGTCTCCCAGACCAGGTGTTGGACAGGACTCTGAGGATCATCTAGTCCAACCCAAATATGTAGCTGTCCCATACGGGAATCAAACCTGCAACCTTGACATTATCAGCATCACGCTATAACCAATGGAGCTATCCAGTCTAGAATAGGTTTAGGACCAGGTGGCTATGCATCATATGCTGCTATTTTTGTTTCAGAAATCTGTTGACATGCGGACACAGGTGACTCCTTAGAAATAGCATTTGCCCCTTCTGTGCTCCCCCCCCTTTTTTTTCTTGTTCAACCACTTCCCCAGAGTGTGGATGGAGCCTGCTCATCATACATAAGGAACTAGTCACAAACGACAGAAACATTCGTGTAGAAGCATATTAAATTGCTGTTCGTTTGGATTCTTAATCTGCCTTAGTTACGCCTTGGGCAAGGCAGCAACACAGATCAGAGTCAGCTGGTCGGTGGGGAGAGTGTAAATGAAAAACCAGAGGGAGCTCCCCTAGGTAGCATGCTAAGATCCGTGGTTCTTTTGGCATCAGTGCAACCATGTTTTCCTTTCTTTAATATGTAAGAGAGAGGCTTTTGATGACTATTAATCATGATGGCTAGATTGATTTCAGCATCAGAGCACCATGCCTCTGAACTAGTCAATTTTGGTTTCTCTTGATTTTTCATTTTCCCAGTCTTGAGTTCAGTTCCCTACATTTCCACATCAGTTTGTGATTAAAGAATAAAAACCATGAAAAAATATTTCTCATTTCTTAATTCAGGGAAGAATTTAATGTAAAAAAGGTAAAGGTAAAGGACCCCTGGACGGTGCTCAACTCGCTTTCAAGCCAAGGGAGCTGGTGTTTGTCCAAAGACAGCTTTCTGGGTCTTGTGGCCAGCATGACTAAACCACAACAGGACACCGTGACAGAAACCAGAGTGCACGGAAATGCTGTTTACCTTCCTGCCACAGTGGTACCTATTTATCTACTTGCACTGGTGTGCTTTCGAACTGCTAGGTTGGCAGGAGCTGAGAGAGAGCAACGGGCCCTCACCCCATTGTGGGGATTCGAACCACCGATCCTCCGATCGGCAAGCCCAAGTAGCTCAGTGGTTTAGACCACAGCACCACCCGCATCCCTATTCAATGTAGAGCTAAGGAGATTGCTCAGTCAGTGGAAGCATTTCTGCTTGCCTGATGGAATGACCAGGAACCATTTCATAATTCACCCCGGTGCCAAAATGTGTTGGGTTGGCCCTGGTTCCCCATTTATTGTTTATGGACATTCCATGGCTGGTCACAGTGAGAGCAAGACATTGGACTACATAGGTTTTTGGTCCTGGAAACTCTTCCTAAGTTTTTAGGAAACAGGAAACACTTGATTTCTAGGCATAAGAGAATACTACTTTGGCCAGTATCACGCTGCCCATCAGGCTGTTACAAAGCAAATAAGATCAAGGGCACATTATCCCAGTGCTACCCTTGCCCTGTAGCATGATTTTGAGCCATCAGTAAAATTAATTCAGGCTCCTGTTCATTAGCGTACATTTGATCAGCCTATTTAATTATAGGGCAGATCATCTGTGATGACCTTTTAATTTCCAGTGACTGTCAGGGTTGAGTAAAAAATAATAATTACTGTTTCTAACTATGTAGATTTTTTTCATTAGAGAAAGAAAAATGACCCTTGCAGCTGTCACTTGCTTTCGTAGGATTTATTGGGGAAAGTTTCTTTAGATTCCTTTTTGAGAAGACATCTGAAGGCAGCCCTCAGTTGGGAAGTTTATAACGTTTGATTGTTTATTATATTTTTATATATGCTGTAAGCCACCCAGAGTGGCTGGGACTAAATGACTAAACAACAACAACAAAGGTACCTGCACTGGTGTGCTTTCGAAGTGCTAGGTTGGCAGGAGCTGGGACAAAGCAACGGGAGCTCACCCCGCCGCAGGGATTTGAACCGCCAACCTTCCGATCGGCAAACCCAAGAGGCTCAGTGGTTTAGACCCCAGTGCCACCCGCATCCCTATCCTGGAAAAAGAGGACATATGGCAACCCTAACTTACTGTAACAACTTCATGGTGAGTACCGGTGCCTATTTTTCTGGGGGGGGGGGAGCACTGGGTAAAGTGATGCTCCTAAGCAAGATGATTTCTGGGGAAAGCTTCATGTTATTACTGCAATGATTACTGCTACTCAGACTCACCCTTCTCTTCTCCCCCTCCTCCATTTAGCACAGGAGCTGCTGGAAGAGGATGTTAGTGTTTCTCTTAATCAAGTAACACACCTGCCTTCCATTTTGAGGCATTTATGTTTTGAAAGTAATATACCCCGTTGAAAAATCAATAAGGGAATGTGTGGAACATCATGTACAGCAGGACAAAAGAACAGCTAAACAATATGATGATCTTGCAGAAAATCAATGGAGTATTCAAAAGGGATAGGAAAAGAGCAGATAGAAGAATCGCCTATGAGACCATTCCGAGAGAGTTAGAGGAAGTTAACCAGAATCCATTTCTGCTGCGTCTCTCAGATACTGAGAATCAATGAAATATGCAATCAAAATATTTTAAAGCACATACAGAACAACTGCCAAGAATATCACCATCAGGAATTAGTTGAGTAAATCTAAAGAAGACTACTTCTGCTATGGACTTTGGAAATAGGTGTTTTAATGTAGCGGCATTTAAGGCTGTTGACACAGCACAGGAGACAAGCAAAAGAACACCAGAAAGAGACAAAATATATCAATAATTTGTACAAGGGATCGCCGTAAACATTGCAACTTCAATCTTGTGTTACGTTTAAGAAGTTATGAATCCAGCACACATGCATCAGCTCCTGGTGGCTGCAGATCAGGTCCCTCGAATAAATATATTGTAGGCAAAGCAGAGACATCACCTTGCCAACAAACATCTGTATAGTTAAAGCTATGGTTTTCCCAGTAGTGATGTATGGAAGTGAGAGCTGGACCATAAAGAGGGCTGATCGCTGAAGAATTGATGCTTTTGAATTATGGTGCTGGGGGAGACTCTTGAGAGTCCCATGGACTGCAAGAAGATCAAACCTATCCATTCTTAAGGAAATCAGTTCTGAGCACTCACTGGAAGGACAGATCCTGAAGCTGAGGCTCCAATACTTTGGTCACCTCATGAGAAGAGAAGACTCCCTGGAAAAGACCCTGATGTTGGGAAAGATGGAGGGCACAAGGAGAAGGGGACGACAGAGGATGAGATGGTTGGACAGTGTTCTTGAAGCTACCAGCATGAGTTTGACCAAACTGCGGGAGGCAGTGGAAGACAGGAGTGCCTGGCGTGCTCTGGTCCATGGGGTCACGAAGAGTCGGACACGACTAAATAACTAAACAACAAAGGCAGTGCAAGCAGCCAGCTCACATCCTTCTTGAGTAGAAACAAATGTCACTTTTGAGTTCCCATATATGAATGTGGTTCTGTTTGGACCAAGGAGACCGGGGTTCAAATCCTAGTAGCCACATCATCTTACAGTGATTTGAACTCAAATCAGATTGCCACAGTCAGAGCCAGAGTGTAACTTGCAGTGGCTACTTGGATCATGCTATGGCCAGATGAATTAGAAACAAGCATGCCTGAGTCAGCAATGGATGACAGTGGATGTTCTACTCTGCCCCAGAAAAATATTATCCGTGCGTTATAAAAATGTGGAACTCATTCTATGAATGCTTCAGACATTTGTAGAGACAAATGTACCTGTGTTCAGTGTTACACGTGGATAAGCCTATTGTATACTTAGACACACAAATTATATGCTCACTGAACACATTGGTACCTTGGGTTACATATGCTTCAGGTTACATACGCTTCAGGTTACAGACTCTGCTAACCCAGAAATAGTACCTCGGGTTAAGAACTTTGTTTCAGGATGAGAACAGAACTCGGGCTCCAGCGGTGCGGCAGCAGGGGGAGGCCACATTAGCTAAAGTGGTGCTTCAGGTTAAGAATAGTTTCAGGTTAAGAATGGACCTCCAGAACGAATTAAGTTCTTAACCTGAGGTACCACTGTAACATGCTCTTAATAAACAGTGCTAATTGCTGTCAGTGGTGACATTAGGCCTGCAAATGAAACCTTTTGCCTTTTGCCTTTTTCTCTTTCTTTCTTTCTTTCTTTCTTTCTTTCTTTCTTTCTTTCTTTGTATGTCCTGGGTTGGTAACATTAGGGCTGCCATACGTCTGGATTTTCCCGGACATTACCAGATTTCCAAAAGTGGAATTGATGTCTGGGAGGAATTTCCAAAAGGCGGCACTTTGTCCTGGAACTTAGAGAAGTCAATCGACAAGTCAACATCTTTGGGGCTTTCTTAAAAATAGCTCAACAATTTTTGGGGTGTCCTGGTCTTTACTTTTTGAAATATGGCAACCCTAGTAACATTGTTGTAGTAGTTATGATGTGTGAAATAAAAAAATACAGCATAATAGATGCTCTCAAAATGTACAACTTTATATGAACCTATATATATTTCAACACCACCCCGCACAAAATATGAAATGATCAGTTTTTCTTCTAGGAAAATAAGTTCTGGTACTCACCATGACGTTGTTACATTAAGTCTTATGTATTCAGTGGTCTGTGTTTGCCTGAGCTTGAATCTGGACTAAGGTATCTGAGCTCCTGTGTTCTGATTCGATACATGTTGTCCAATCACAGAACATTTCAGGATTTGGGCCTCTGCCATTGGCCCTTGAACTGTGAGTTGCGATTTGCAGTTTGGAAGTTTAGACAGCCAATCACGTTGGGAGTGGGAGTGGCCCAGGCTTTCAGAAATGTATATAAGCAGTTGCTTTGCCTCTGTTTCCCAGTTGGTAGTTCAATAAAGGTTTTTGCTGTTATCACTGTGTCTTGCCTCATGGGAACCCACCTACACTTCAGTAAGTGCCACACTTTTTAACAACAAAAAAGAGAGGTGCCGGTACTATGTGTCAGAAGCTCAGCCTACACTCAAGTAGGACCCTGGCAGAGACATATACCGTCATGTGATAGACAAAAATCCCATGACTGCAACCATGGAGCAGGAATTCTAACATCACGTACCCTTGAGAACCCCTGAAAAACAAGCCAAGTGTTTGCACTGGAAATGATGCCTTTTTGAATGCAAGGCTCCTTGGACAGGTTCTGTACATGTGTTTATTCATTCATCCAGGCACTTCCATGCTTAGGCAGGTGTTGCTTTCCTTCCTTTCAACAAAACCTTTCAGCCTTTCTGTCTCACAACTGTCACAGTCTGTTGAAAAACAGGATGACTCAACACTTGGCAACTTGAAGGAGGAAGGTTATTGCTAAGTCAAAGCCTGCAAAAGCCTCTTTTCTTAGTCTTGGTTCTGGTGGTAGAGTGGCTGGGAGGGGGGAAAACCTGCCGTGCTTTGGGATGACTGAAATATGAGAGCAATGCATTTAGCATCTTACTTGGGAATTATAGGGACATAAACTGTATAGAAACTTATTCATGTATGCTACTACAGCGGCTAGAATGTTACTTGCACCAAAATGGGAAGAAGCAGAAGTCCCAGCAAAGGAAGAATGGATACAAAAATCTTATGGAATATGCAAAAATGGCAAAACTTACTAGAAGAATAAGAAATGAATATAACAACTTTTTTTTTTATAAAAGATTGGAAATGGTTTATTGAATTTCTACAGATAAATTGTAAATAGATAAGAACATTGGCAGGATTATTGTAATAACCTGCAGTTTCATAAGAGTATACAGTGGTACCTCGGTTTAAGAACAGCCCTGTCTACCAACTATTCAGTATACGAACTCCACAAAACCGGAAGTAGTGTTCCAGTTAGCGAACTTTACCTCAGTCTATGAACGGAAGCCGAACGGTGGAAGGGCACCAGTGGCGGGAGGCCTCATTAGGGAAAGTGCGCCTCGGTTTAAGAATGGCTTTGGTTTAAGAACGGACTTCCAGAATGGATTAAGTTCATAAACCGAGGTACCACTGTATATTTAAAGCAGATGAATAAATGAGCAAATTAAGTTAATTTGGATATGCAGAACGTATTAAAAATAAATTTAAGAAAGTGGGAGAAAGAAGTAAAGTTTTGAAATACCAAAACGATTGTGAAATCAGCGAAATGTATAAACCTGAAAAGCATAAATAATTTTTTTTAAAAAACAGAGAGAATCTTATTTGGGATGTTCTTGTTTACATCACTGTAATCTCATTGAATTCCATGGGAGGATTTTCCCTCTGCAAATGGTTTCAGACTCTCAAGATCATGGAAGAACCTCAGGTCCTACCTTTCTTCTTAAGCTAGGCCTCTTTTTGTCCTGCAGAAGCAGAAAACCTACAGTGACTATCTACTATTCTGCCCCCAGTGCAAGAACACATATCAGCACCACTGGATCACACTTCCCTGATAAGGAACAGAGTTATTTCTAGTAAAAAAGAAAAGAAAGATATTTTACTTGAAATGATATTCTCCCATTGCAGAATATTTCATCGGGGCTTTAAACTGATGAATACACCATTTTTCTTCCCCTTTTCATTCTGGAGATCAGATCTCTATTGGTTTCAGGAACATAAGTAGACGGTGCTGCTCCCCCCCCCCCCCCCTTTGAGGCTTGCAGTGCATTTTGTTCAATAATACTTGCAATGAAGAGCTCAGGTTTAGCAATTTAAGCATTAAGGTAACAGGAAAAGGGATTCCAGTTTGAAATGGGCATCCTTTGTTAGCAACATCTATATCCAAATAGCCTGCCGGACAAATTGCTTCAAATGAAAACAAGGGTGATAAAGGCCGTGTCTTCATCACAATTTGTGCAGGGTCCAAGTGACAAGGAGACACAGTACAATCTGCCATGGTTCAGCTTGCTCATCTATGGCACAAATATGCAGGGGTTCTTAAACTTTATCTTCCTGAATCAAAATTACTACAGCCACAAATTCATGCAGGGGCAGAACCAGTCGCAAAATGGCAAGAGGATAGAGATGAGATTGGGATAATCAGCCGGCAATTACTCACATAATTTTCTAATCATTCTGCTAATCACTCTACAATTCTGGATAGGTTTGCCTGAACAAGAATGTTTTTTAGCAGGTGGTGAAAAGTCTACCATGAGGGCAGCTGCCTAATGTAAATCGGCAGGAAGTTCTGGATTGTAGGTGAAAAATCTCAATTTCTTACAAGTGCATCTGTAGCAGCACTCCAGTGGTTGAGTACGCATATATGGATGGTAAGGCGATCTCACAGGTAAACTGGTTGCAAATTAATAAAAGATAAAGGGACCCCTGACCATTAGGTCCAGTCGTGGCCGACTCTGGGCTTGCGGCGCTCATCTCGCTTTATTGGTCAAGGGAGCCAGAGTACAGCTTCCGGGTCATGTGACCAGCATGACTAAGCCGCTTCTGGCGAACCAGAGCAGCGCACGGAAACGCCGTTTACCTTCCCGCCGGAGAGGTACCTATTTATCTACTTGCACTTGGACTTGCTTACAAACTGCTAGGTTGGCAGAAGCGGCGACCAAGCAGTGGGATCTCACCCTGTCGCGGGGATTCGAACCACCGACCTTCTGATCGGCAAGTCCTAGGCTCAAATTATTTGTATGCTAATAATAACAAGTTGAACCTGGCCCAATAGCAAATTGGCAACCAGAGCAGGTCTTGAAGCAAAGGTTCTACAGCTTGACAGGGTCAGCTTAGCAGTGTTCACAGTGGATTCGAAAACACCGTCATCTTGCTTCACATAAAATGGAGTCTCTCCTTCACTAAATACATCCCATGTGACCAACGCTAGCCAATCACATGAGAACTACTAAAGAATTGTCCAGAATTCAGTTACCAACCAATCAAATTTAAACACATGGTGATGCATACAAGCATTTACAATTCCAGTGAATTAAATTACCATACTTAACAGCTAAATGGGCATTTATTTATTTTTGTTTTCGCCCGCTCTGTACTGCTTTATCTGAGGGGAAGCTAGCATTTGCTACAGATTGCTGTTTAAATAAATTAAATAAGCCATCTGTAGTAGATGCTAGTTTGGTCACAACACCAGGTCAGTGCAGGATGAAGAAGATGTAGGAGATCCAGTAATAGATGAGTGAGTACTAGCAAGCACCAAGGGGGTGAAAGGAAATCCCCAACATTAACCACTCTATGGAAGATAAGGATATTATCAATGGCTACTAGTCATGATGACTGAGTACTACATCCATGGAAGCAGCAAACTTTTGAATACCAGTTGCTTGAACTCACAAGTGGAAAGGGTGCTGTTCTCAGATTCTGCTAGCCCTGGGCCCCTTTGGAAGGAAAGTAGGATATGAATTTAATAACAAAATGAAATGAGGTGAAATGAAATTTTCAACAGGACTATAGGAGGATGTATAAAACATACTGAAAAATGAAATTCATCTGCCGACATGAATTGGGGTATATACTCTAAAGGTAAAGGACAGTTAAGTCCAGTCAAAGGCAACTATGGGGTTGTGGTGCTCTTTTTGCTTTCAGGTTGAGGGAGCCGGCGTTTGTCTACAGACAGCTTTCTGGGTCATGCAGCCAGCAGGACTAAACTGCTTCTGGCACAACGGAACACTGTGATGGAAACCAGAGAGCACGAAAATGCTGTTTACCTTCCCACCGCAGTAGTACCTATTTATCTACTTTCACTGGCGTGCTTTCAAACTGCTAGGTTGACAGGAGCTGGGACAGAGCAACGGGAGCTCATCTCGTTGGGCAGATTGGAACCGCCAGCCTTCTGATTGGCAAGCCCAAGAGGCTCAGTGGTTTAGATATCACCACCGCTCCTCTGAAGCAGTATGGGTGTGTGTTTGTTTTGTTACATACAGACCTGCATGCTTAGTTGAGATATTGACTTTGTGTTCTAGCAGAGGTTTGAGGTATCATCCACCACTGCCGACATCAGCTTGTCAGATACCGTGCTTTCATATTATGGTGCTGTTGCTGTTTTTAAAATTATTTCAACCTGATCCTGGTTTTAGTGGTTCCTGGGATCAAAGAATAAGAAAATTATCTCTTGCAAACACGCAACAACTCCAGGATCAAAGAAGTAGCAATTCATTTCTTCCAAATGCAGCAACTACAGTTCAGCGGTCTTCTGCAGAGAACTACGTGCTCTGAAAAAAAGTTGTCGTTTGCCTGATCACACAAATGAACAAATAAATGCATCAAATCAAATGATGGACTGGAACCAGTGGATTCAAGAAAAGCAGCTGGAAATGATCGCACTGCATTTGAGAAATTCGTTAACAGAGTTCTGCAAGACTGCAGCAGACCACTAGAGATATAACCACAGCTAACTTTAATTAAAACGTAAGATCAATCTAATGAAACGGTCATGATTGTGAAAGATTTTTTTTATTGATTGCCATGCTGCCATGAAGCCTGCATCTCCCTTCACCTAGGCTGAAGGATCTCACTCCTTAGCCCCAGATCGCTCAAAACACCACCACCCCCTGTTTCAGTTCCTAGGGAGCACGCTGGAATTGAATTGCTGTGCTCTCTAGACCACAGCGTACATTTGGGCAGACAGGCTGTTGAACATGAAAGGTTGGTGAGCTATTAAAGGGCAACAGTTAGTCAACAGAGTTGCACAAATTCCTTTGAAATAAGGTTTAGTTCCCGGTGTCTGGGAGAAAACCATTTTTCAGCAGCCGTGTTCTGTCTGCACACATTTAGTCCCATCTCCCCTCCCTGTCGCTGTTGATATGTGCTGGGTTGTTCCCATCTATATAGCTGGGATTGCTCAGCGATTTATTCAACTCACCTAATAAACTTGATATATTAACCATTTGTCCTTAACGTTGGGTAAGATGCAGCATCCAGGAGCCTGGGGCTGTTTGTATAGTCCCGGTTACAGATCTCTAAATTATATGGACTTTAAAGAAGCACTGGCCCTGTCATCCCAAATAACATGTAATCAGTATTGGAAATGAAAAATGAAAGCTCTGGACTTGCATGCATACAAAAGGAAATCACTACTGGGAGATAGGAAAGTTTCAATGGAGATAAATTTATGAATAATGAAACAGTAAAAAGCCTGATTTATAGGCTTCCTGTACTGGGAGAACCCTGGCAAGCTGTTAGTCAGAAATATGACCAGTGGCAAGCAAGGCCATTTCTTCTTTTATTGGAGGACACCCTTTGGGTTTGAATTCATTGGGCAACAATAAAACGCAAGCAAGAAAGCCATTCCTATTGATACTTGTTAGCTACCAGGCTGCCATGGAAAGGTGCGATCAATACTGCCTCCACATCTTCTTGTTGTTTCATTCCTTTCTTAAGAAAACGGAGGGTATTTTTGAGAGAGAGAGATGGAGACAGAGACAAGAGAACTGAAGGAGGAGAGGCTTGCTTTTTGCAACCCCACTTTTTTGTCCGTTGTAAAGCGTCCAGCTCTTTTGTCGATTTGCAGAGGACACAATTATTTCAAGTGTCAGCTCCATGTTTTTGAAGGGCACTTTTAGGCATGGCACCCCTCATGGAGCCCCATCTCTCAGAGGGTCTATCTCCTTACTGTGATATTTTATTATTACGATCAAAGACTCACTCTCCTCACTGCAACAAGTCCAGAGGGGCCCCACCCAGAAAGCGGTAAGGTTGTCGCTACTCCTTTGGAAGGAGGAAAGTAAGAAGAGCAAAGAGTATAGTCAAGAGTGTGCGCTTGCAGCTACAAAACGCTTAAGCCTCATGCATAAAATTGCATTTGATATGCCAAGAGTATGAATAATTTCTCTGACTGAAAATCAAAGTGCTTAATGTTTCGGGTGTTTCTATTGTGGTATGGATTGGCCACAGCGATGGGAAAACGGGGGTACAAGGAACGACGATGTGACTCAGATCCAGTAAGGGGAACTGGTGAGCAAAACTTTGTCCACATCAGCGGTGCTCCTGGGTGTGAATCCTCATCCTAATATTCTTCCAGATGCCCTTGAAATGCAAACATCTCCACAACTGAGGGCACAACCCAACTTAAAATCCAGACCATAAAGAGGTGCTACTATTTGAATTTTGGTCTCTGCTCTTTTGATTTATGTTTGGGTACCGAGGCAAGCAAACACAGAAAGTTGGAACTCACCCCATGCAATAATAATAATAATGATAATGATGATGATATTTATGCCCTGCCCATCTGACTGGGTTTCCCCAACCACTCTGGGCAGCTTCCAGCAAAATGCAAACTTGGTTGTAGGGAGTGTTGTAGCCTCTGCTTGCTCCTCAACAGGTAAGGGTATCCTGTTAAAAAGATTTGGGAGAAGTGGCTCCTGTCCAATGCCCAACAGGGACCACTTGGAGGACACCCCGATTTGACATAAGTCATAGGGCAGGGGTGCCCAAAATTTTTTCAAAGGGGGCCAGATTTGATGAAGTGAACATCCAAAGGTGTTGAGCTTTTTTATGATTTCACCCCAATAAACAAACTGCCACAGGGGCTGGGTTAGGCCCCCAAAACAGACTTTGGACATGCCATGACATGGGGCGTCCCTCCCGGCTGGCTTTACCCTTAATGACACTACCAGCAGACAGGCTGCTGTGATACACTCAGTTGCTTACCCCCAATACCTACAGCCAAAACTTCACCACTGTAACCAATAAAGTTGAGGCATTTTATCCCAAACCAATATACTGTGTGTTGTCTAGTTATTTGTACCTAGGGAACAAGGTGGTCACGGGGCCTTGACATGCAAGAGAACTAGAGTTGCCCAATTGTTTAGATACCTCTAGGCTCCACCCAAAGGGCAATCTTTGTCCAGTGTCATCGCCTTTGAAGAATCATGGTGCAGGATGGGAGGGGTTTGGCTTCTCAACCTGCAAAGGAGAGTGAAAAGCCATGAAGGTTGTTTTAACCTCTGCACCAATGTTCAATGTTGATTTGCAGAACAGTGCCATTTTGACAGGTGTGCATGGGTAGTCAAAACCTCCAGGACGGTGACAGAACCCTCAGGAATATTTGCAACGGGTAGCAGGCAGCAGTGGAAGAAGAGGCAGAAAATCCCAGCAGTCGTTTCTCTCTCTCTCCCTCTGTGGTGGTGGGGGATATGTTCATGGGAGAGAAATGATAGAAATGTAAACATGAAACAGACTTACTGCAAAAACTTTAAGAGGCTGGTCCTATACCTGTTGATTTGGAAGTAAGTCCCACTCAGTTCAGTGTAGATAGATAGATAGATGATAGATAGATAGATAGATAGATAGATAGATAGATAGATAGATAGATAAATAGATAGATAGATGATAGATAGATAGATAGATAGATAGATAGATAGATGATAGATAGATAGATAGATAGATGATAGATAGATAGATAGATAGATAGATAGATAGATAGATAGATAGATGATAGATAGATAGATGATGATAGATGATAGATAGATGATAGATAGATAGATAGATAGATAGATAGATAGATAGATAGATGATAGATAGATAGATAGATAGATAGATGATAGATAGATGATAGATATAGATAGATAGATAGATAGATAGATAGATAGATAGATAGATGATAGATGATAGATAGATAGATAGATAGATAGATAGATAGATAGATAGATAGATAGATAGATGATAGATAGATATAGATATAGATATGCAATATATATTGCGAGGCCAGGAGTTGTTCCACTTGTGCAATGACTTAGCTGGAGATAACCCACTGTAGATAAAAACATAAGGTTCCAAAGGACAAAAGATACTTGCATTGCAGGCAGTTGAACTACATGACTCTTAGAGTCCCTTCCAACTTTACAATCCTATTACAACTACTACCCGTTTCTGACCTGAATTTGGACAGGTTAACTGTGCTGTGGAGGGAAGCCTTCACTTTAAATTTTTTTATTTCACTGGTGTTGTTTCCAGAAAAGTGTTTCCTGGAGATAGGAGGAATTTAAAATGAGAAAGTAAATGGTGGGAAAGCAGCTAAAACACATCCAGTAGAAGAGGTCGGCAAGAATAGCAACAGGAAGACAAGCTGGGAACTGAAGCCTATCTGTTCAGCATACGAGGATGCAGGGATCGGTTAAGCAGAAATGCTATCTGTCCTCCTCGTTACAATGTAAGTGGAATGAATAAACTTCTCAGACTGCTTAAAAAACCAGGGTTTCTCAAGTCCAGAGGCTTTGTCAGGTCTGGACCTCTAAATGCAGCATCCTCCGTGTTCCTAAAGCTTGATTTTTTTGACAGTCCGAAAGCTCCCTCTCCTGTTAAGCAAGGCAGGTCCATGACCTGAGAAAAATCTGTAATCCTTACGGGTGACAGTTCCCTTCAGCTTTCTGGGCAGACTAAAATAGCATGTCTGAAAGAGAGAGAGAGGCTGACAGATGAACAGCTAGACGGCTCCTCACCTTATTGTGCCTGACAAACAGTTACTGTATGGAAAGAAAGAAAGAAAGAAAGAAAGAAAGAAAGAAAGAAAGAAAGAAAGAAAGAAAGAAAGAACTTTCTCTAGAGTGATCTGACTCCTTACTGGCAGCAAGAGAAATATGTTTATTTATTATGACGATACTAACATTTGTATAGTGTTTTTTAGTGGTCAAAGCACTCAAATTCCATTATCTGGTTTAATCTTTGTAGCAACTACATTCTTACAAT
Organism: Podarcis erhardii; assembly: GCF_964252035.2. Lineage (NCBI taxonomy): Eukaryota > Metazoa > Chordata > Lepidosauria > Squamata > Lacertidae > Podarcis > Podarcis erhardii. The sequence goes on from NC_138498.1 coordinate 18,546,773, forward strand.
TCTCCCATGTTGTAGGTGAGAAAAATGAAGCAGGGGGGAGCAGCTTTCCAAAGGCCACCAAGTAAGTAACCAGCAGAGGCAAAACTTGAACTAGGGACTTAATGATTTCCAGCTTACAGTGCAACCCTCACCATGTCTTCTCAGAAGTAAGTCCTGTTGAATGCAATGGGGCTCACCCCTGGGAAAGTGGGAACTAGGATTGCAGCCTCAGTTTCTGAGCCACTACTCTGCACAACCTACCTGGGCCCCCAGATGTCATCATGCAGAGAAGGGAGGGATACGGGGCATAATTGCCCATCTATCATTTGGCCAAGCCATCCTGAATCACGAGGCTTATTTCCAAGCACTGTGTTGTGGAACAGAGAAATGGGCTTGGCCCAAGCCAATAGCATAGTGTGGTTTGCTGGTGCCTGGGGCGTGCAAGCATACCTTGGGGGTGGGACATAGAGGATGACCAGAGCCTGTTGCAACAGCCCAGCCCTTGCAAGTGATGCTAGTGGGGTGACCTCCGCACTGGAGCCAAGTGGCACAGCACCACCTGTGCACCAACCACCTGTGCACCAACCCTTGACAGGTGGGTCCCCCCAATGCCTGCAGGCAGGGTGAGGACGACAAAACAGCCACAAGGACACAACAGCCATGTGCCTTTCAATCCCAGCCTCACAAAGAGCCACTTGGTGAATCATTCAGATCAGATGCCAGCCTCCCAAAGTGGCACAGTGCTGGCAGGGTGGTAGCGAGGAGCACAGCGCCCCCTAAAAAACACACACCTGGGGCCATTGTTCTGGCAGCCCCCCCCCCCCCCGGGCTGAGCCATCTGAATTACAAGGCTTATTTTCAAGCACTCTGTTGCAGAGCCTTTTAAATCAGTTCAGCTAGTCACTGGGTTGCTTGTTTCACCTGTTAGGAGCAACTTCGCTTACACCAAGTGGCAAAGGCAGCAAAGAGTTTTGAGGCGCCTTGAAGACGGATGTTTGTGTTACGGTGTAAGCTTTCGTAGACCAGAGCACACTTCATCAGCTGCATAGAGCGTTATCCTCAGTTGGCAGGCACATATATACATGGCTGTAGGAGGCCGGGGGCGGAATGAAAACAATATCTGACAACTGAGGATAACAGTGGTGATAACTGATGAAGTGGACTCTAATCCCCAAAGGTTTATGCCACAATAAATCTGTTAGTCTTTAAGGTGCCACAAGACTCTTTGTTGCTGCTTTCCTGCAACAGATGGACACAGCTGCCCTTTGGGAAGTTGTTCCAAATAGTGAAGTTGGCTGATATAGGTCGACTCCTCCTGCAATCTAGCAAGCTCTGAAGCACCTCTGAAGCATCTCCAGGTACGTCTGGGAAAGACCCCATGCTGAAGCCCTGGGTAGTTGCAGCTAATTAGGGTAGACCAGAGTTCTCGTTCTCTCTCTCTCTCTCTCTCTCTCTCTCTCTCAATTTTATTTTCAGGTTTTTCTCATTTTACAGGACATATCTGATGTAGGTCAGAGTTTCTCAAACTTGGGTCTCCAGTTTTTGGACTACAATTCCCATCATCTCTGACCACTGGTCCTGATAGCTTGGGATGATGGGATTTGTAGTCCAACAACAACAACAATTTCTTATTTATACCCTGCCCATCTGGCTGGGTTTCCCCAGCCACTCTGGGTGGCTTTCAACAGAACATTAAAAACAGAATACAACTTCAAACATTAAAAACTTCCCTAAACAGGGCTGCCTTCAGATGTCTTCTAAAAGTCAGATAGTTGATTATTTCCTTGACATCTGAAGGGAGGGCGTTCCACAGGGCGGGCACCACTACCAAGAAGGCCCTCTGCCTGGTTTCCTGTAACCTCACTTCTTGCAGTGAGGGAACTGCCAGAAGGACCTCAGAGCTGGACCTCAGTGTCTGGGCTGAAGGATGGGGATGGAGACGTTCCTTCAACAGCTAGAGACCCAAGTTTGGGAAACCCTGGTGTACACAGTAGTGAGCTAGATGTATAAATAAAATAAAATACAACATGCTAATGAGAAGAAGCATAACACGTAATTTGCCCCATGGACGTTGCTAATGGGAAATGTTGCTTTTGACCCTTTGCTAATAGCCAATTAATTTGGATGACAGCACAGTGCTGGCAACTACGGCTTACACTGACTTTGTCTCACTGGTGCCATGCAAAGAAGTAGTTGTGTACAGGTTGACAGTGGGAATAAACTATGGGTTGGCCACTGCGGGCTCTTGAATAGCCATGCACTCTCATGCAGCGTACTAAAACTCAACTATCCAGCTGCATGCAACTAGTTGTGCATAACAACTTATGGTTCTGGAGGGGGGATGCACATCTAGATGCAGCCATGAAGGGAGGGGAGTCCTAATTTAGATTAGAACCATGGAGTTGGAGAAGGAGGGTTTACTCTTACCAATGACTCCTGCTCCATATTATACCTTTTTGATTCCCCCTGCAGAGCAACTTAGTAGCTCTAGCAAAAGAGTGGATTGAAATTGTGCTCAAGTTTTTAAGACTCCCCTTCCTCAAGGGTTTATCTGTGAAGCAAATCAGGACCCTCTGGAACTACTTTGAAAAATAAATCCCATCTAGGATCCTTTACAGCCTCATCTAGTTGCATCCCAAGTGTCTCATCATGGGACAAACTCAGTATTATCTTGGACTGTTTTCCCACAGCAGTTCTCTGAGTGATCAACTTGCACCTGTAATGGTGAGTCTCAGCTGACCACTTTGTCACAGCGACACAATAATGTTGATAAGAGGACATATGTCAGTTTGGAGGGAAAACAAACGCTTAGCCTTCTGATTGTCTGTAGGTTAAAAAACCAAAAACAAACAGACTTATTTTACAATTACAGCTTTTCACAATTACAGCTTGCTTAAACAGAGCAATGAAACCCTTATTACGGAAGCCAGCTAATTAAACAGAATTAGGATGCTTAAATGATTGCTCTGGGGGTGGGCAGATTAACTCCTAATGTTCTCCTGTGGCACTCCCTAGTGTCAGATATCCAAACAAACTCCAAAGAGTGTCTGTGTCTGAACAGGTCCCAACAGGTGTTCCCTCCCTGCTTCTGCTTGCTTGTGTGACAGTTTGCACATTGCCATTGATCCCGCAAAGTTCAGCGATATTGAATGCAGAGCAGCAGCAAAATTGGTGTTATAAGAAAAACTGCTCCCTTTCCCTTATGGGGTATTCCTGAGCCTGTATAGAGTCCTTACGTGGGTTGCCTATTGGTAGGAGGAAATAACAGAGGCAAACCAGAGTATATTGAGAAGCAAAGCGACCAGTAAGCCTGATCTTTATTCAAGGAACTGTTGCCACAGGGTCCCCACTCACCACACGCAGGAGGGAAGAGAACCCTGAACAATGGTGCACAAGCCCTTATATAGACTTTTGAAATTGCTCACCCTGTAGCCCAAGACCACCCCCCAAAAAACATCATACATACACCACAGAATGAGGCTGTCTACAGCAGAAATCCTGCCTGCCAGGATACCTGATAATGCTCACTGATTGCATTACCTGGGCAGCCTGGCCATTCTTTTGTGATGGTTAATACTTTAGTTCCTGAATCCAGGTCACAGGCTCACCCTATTCATACACAAAGACACCCTTAAGACAGGATTTATAAGCGAAAAGACAATGGAGGTTTTCCCCATTTGCCTCCCTTACTGCAGAGGAATATTTGAGGTCATTGGAAAAGTCAAAATGGCTTCAGGATTGCTCTTCCATACTATTTCAGACACATGGTTCATATATTTAGAATTGTGTGCATTTATGAATATTTATTCTATATTTGAGACCTTAACATTCTCAGAGCATGAACAAGACCCACCCGTAGATGCATAAATGCCCTGCTGAAAACACATTGCGAGAAGGCTCCCTTGCTACAATGGGTCAGTGCGTCTGGCTGTTAACCAGAAGGTCGGGGGTTCGAGCCCATGCAGGGATGGCTGTGGGCAGGATTCCTGCATCACAGGGTGTTGGACTAGTTGATCCCTGGAGTCCCTACCAACTCTATTCTATGATTCTTCCTTGTGCTGATGAACTTTTCATTTAATATTATCTCCAGAACTCAGTGGAGCTCTGCCACTTTGCACGGCTGTCATATTATGACCCTACGCCAAAAACTTGCTGTTCTTTCTTATGGCAATGTATTTTGACAGCAGAGGGGAAAGTTTCTAAGATATTAAGCTGCCTCACTGGCAAAGATGCCATCATATTTCATCTTTCTCTTAGCATTTGAGATGAACACAATCATCCATATTTATGGTTCCCACTATGTCAGTGAAGTAGCTTCCAAGTAAATTATATCAAGAATGCCATAAAACAGGGACTGTATGAACTCACTCACTGGTACTTTCACTCACAGCACCGGCTTGTGGAAGAAGAATAACAACATGGATCAGATTAAATGTTTAAGGGCACTCAGTTGCTCTGTTTATTTAAAAAGGAATCCTATTTAGCAGTACTTTCTTGAATCAGGGTCCGTGTTTTTGCAAAATCAGATTCTTCATTATTCTGTGATAAGACCTCAGAAGTCTGATGTATTTGGAAAAGGTTCTCCAATGGGTCAGGATGAAGATCCTCATGCAAGGGAGGGTCTTGCCCCATCCACAAACAGGGATGGCAGAGAAATTTTGATTCAGTTCGCATTTAAAGCAGAACTTATCAAACCCACACTTTCTGAAACACTGAACCGACCAAAACACTCCCATCTTGCAAAAATCACAATTTTCCAAATTTTGCTGTCTGTTGCTGGACTGGGGCCTCTGGCTAGAATCCCAAAAGAGAGACCCTGCCAGTCTTCCTGTTGTTCACGAGAAACTTCAGTAATTAATTTTGGAAGGGGAAAATTCACTTGCTGCAGCTTTCTGTGCTTTCTGTTCCTTTGCACGAGAGCCCCTATTACTCCATGATTGAAAGGAAGGAGCAGAATGCTGGAAGCAAGTTGGAAGCTGCACAAATACGGCATTTTTAAAGACATTTGGAAATCCCAATCAAGAGGCAGATGGATACATGGTGCATGAAGTTGTTGTTGTTTTTGTTGTTGTTGTTATTGTATGTAGGGCAGTGCCAGAGTTAAAGGTAAAGGTAAAGGGACCCCTGACCATTAGGTCCAGTCGTGACCGACTCTGGGGTTGTGGTGCTCATCTTGCTTTATTGGCTGAGGGAGCCAGCGTACAGCTTCCGGGTCATGTGGCCAGCATGACTAAGCCGCTTCTGGCGAACCAGAGCAGCACACAGAAACGCCGTTTACCTTCCCGCCGGAGCAGTACCTATTCATCTACTTGCACTTTGACATGCTTTCAAACTGCTAGGTTGGCAGGAGCAGAGTTACGTATAAGTTAAACAAGCTATAGCTTAGAGCCCCACTCTCTTGGGGCCCCCCAAAAAATTAAAGCAAAAAAACCTGGATGTACATTTTCAAAATATAATATAAAAAACAAATAAAATAAAACCTACATACAGCAACGGGACGCGGGTGGTGCTGTGGTCTAAACCACAGAGCCTATCAGAAGGTCCGTGTTTCGAATCTCTGCGACGGGGTGAGCTCTTGTTTCTTGGTCCCCGCTCCTGCCCACCTAGCAGTTTGAAAGCATGTCAAAGTGCAAGTAGATAAATAGGTACCGCTCTGGTGGGAAGGTAAATGGCGTTTCTGTGCGCTGCTCTGGTTTTGCCAGAAGCGGCTTAGTCATGCTGGCCACATGATCTGGAAGCTGTCTGCGGACAAAACACCAACTCCCTCGGCCAGTAAAGCGAGGTGAGCGCTGCAACCCCAGAGTCGTCCCCGACTGTACTTAATGGTTAGGGGTCCCTTTACCTTTACTTTTAAATACAGCAACAGTGTTTTGTGTTGTGTAGGCTACTATGATGTAAGTAATGGGTCCTGCCTGCTAGCCTGTTCCCTAAAATATCACTGGTTTGCTCATTTCTATATATAGAGTGCCTGTATTCTGCATGGACTGGTTGCACCGCAACATTTGCAAATGGCCTTAAGTAACTGTTAGGTCCATAAATTACCATATAGCATATATTCAACACACAAAAACAGTGACAATTTGTTGTTGACAAAGGACAGCTGGACATATAAAGGGCCCCATTACCTTCAGTAGCTTAGGGCCTCATCAAACCTGAATCCGGCCCTGGTGTAGGGACCCAGTAATTCTGAACTGCAAAAGCTGTGTGAAAATTCAGAGGGGCAGGATTTCACAAGCATCTCTTATGGGTAGAAGAGCATCCTTTTGATATGATTATAATCCACATCACCAATACTCTGTGCACTGCATTGACCTGGTAAACACAAATCCGAATATGACAAATACCAGCTTTTTAGCAACCCTTGACATCTTCACTTGTTAAGCAAACACCATTAAAGGAATTACATTGCAATGCCAGAAGATATCACATTAGCAATGGCATGTGAATATGCATATGATTTAAACTTCATAAATTGAATTATTGTCCTAGACCACTTGTAAAAACATTAATATACATAATCTTTGTGTGGCAGACATTCTACTAACATTGATTGCGTTTATCTCTGCATGCATTAACGACAGCATTATCTATTTTATTGCTAGAACATTTTATCATCTTGAGTGAAGCTCAGCTGTTTCGAGGAAAGGAGAGAAAATGAAATGTGGAAAAAACCAGAACTCTGGATCAGCAATGATTTGTTCAACTTTAGTGCAAGAAGTATGCTGACAAGATAAAATTAATAAAATTACACGTTCTTAGTCACCTTAAATGTGATTGATGCTCCCCTTACAAATCCAGTTATTAGGATATTATTATTATTATTATTATCATCATCATCATTATTTGAACTGATTCATTTCCCACAACTGCATCCTATTGCACATTTACCTGTCGGATGTAAAAATCACTGACCATAGTGGGATACAGTCACAGTGGGGTAATAGCATCATCAGGACCAACCAAAATGTCTCAAAGCTATGGCAAGCTTTTGAGATCTCCATAACTCTTCATCAGGCAAGATGTTATACAAAGTAGAGGATGTGGGTGTTGGAGGGAGGGAAACACATGGTGTTTGAGCCATGAAGTCAACAATATCTGGAGGGTCATAGGTTCCTTGCGCTGTATTGGATGCATAGGTTTGAGAGATAAAATCCGGGCTCCTTTGGAATAGGATCCTGAGTTCTCTGCATGACAAACTTGAGATTATGTTTGGGACATATTGCTGAAAGCCAACACTTTCACCCTGTTCTCTTTAAATGTCAAGCAATAATGGAGAGGAACATTTGCGATGAGTTACCCGATTGAAAAACAGCTACCTGTTATTCTCTGCGACAAGCCCACTCTGGTGATGAATGCCATGTAACAGACAGACTTATTAATGTCCCCAAGACTGAGATTGACAGGACGCATCATTAAAGTTCAGACACAGTCATTATGGAGTGCCATTGTGTTTTGTATTATTAATGTTTCCAATGCCACGAGGAACCAGGGGATGCACCAGTGCTCTGTGTATTCCTGAACTTCATGATGGATCGAGTGGAAGGAGAGATTCCTAGAAACAGTCGACCTGCTGGCCTTTTAGAAGTGGCTTTTTCCAGATTAGCGGCCCATTAGTTTACAGCTTCACATGTGAATTATTAAGACCAATGAGCCTTTTGAGAGTCGTCGACAGAAAGCTTAAAAATAGGGCTTTCAAATGAACGAAGTGAAAAAGCAGTTCATTTTCTGATGGTAAAATTAAGTTAAGGACTCCAACCATGCATTGGTGGAATGGGACAAGCATAGGCATTCTAGGTACAACGCTAGTGGGATTTAAAGAGGCACTGTAAAAAAAAAGAAAATAAGTATTGTTTATTAGAAATAATGGGAATAAGGAGGAAAAATGGCAATATGAAAGAAGGGAATGTGTACTAAAGGTATAACCACGGATGATTGTCAGAGACGCTGAAGGAAGTAAAAAAATAATTATGATTTGTTGTATGCGGGATTAAATGAATAATCGGATGGAAATTTATAAAATGTATAACAATAAAAATTATTATAAAAAAAAAAAGCATAGGCATTCTAGGAACTGTGTGTAACAGCCTCACTGATGTTCATGCAATTGTACAAATTTAGACTGGAGGCTAATTGATAGAGCTACCGTATTTTTGCTCCATAAGCCGCACCTGACCATAAGACACACCTAGTTTTTAGAGGAGGAAAGGGGGAAAGCCCCATTTTGGGGGGGATCAGCTCAAAGTTGTGCTGCTACTTTTGCAAAGGGGAAAAGCCCCTTTTTTGAGGATCAGCTCAAAGTTGTTGAGCTTACTTTGCAAAGGGAAAAAATACTGTTTTTATGGGGTTCAATTCACAGTTCTGCAGCTTCTTTAGGAAAGGAAAGGGAGCCATTTCTACAGTTTCCAGACAGATAATCTAATCAGCCAGTCACATGTCGCTGGGGAAACAAACAGCCTCCGTCTGTGGAACATTCAACAATGGAGGCCTGGGCAAGGGGGTGGGGCCAGAAAGGGAGCCGGCGATCAACCACACATTCACTCCATAAGACACACAGACATTTCCCCTTAGTTTGTAGGAGGAAAAAAACATGTCTTATGGTGCAAAAAATACAGTATGCATCAGGAAGAACTGGGTTCGGATTTCACCTCTGCTGTGAGATCTCCAGGTGCCCTTAGGTGCTGTCTCAGGTTCAGCTTCCCATCTGGAGCACCAGAGTAATAATGTTGATGCTGGTCAGCCGCAGATTTGGAAAAGGTTGTCAGCAATATGCCCAGGTCTACTTCTCCTTTACATCTGCAGGATTGTGGGTGTGCTGGATTGGTGACCTGCTTCAGTAATGGATGGGATGAGAGTCAATAAACTGAAGCTCAATCCAGATAAGGCTGAGGCACTGTTAGTGGGTGGTTGTGTGGGTGGATGAGAGATTTCCTGCTCTTGATGGGTTTATGCTCTCTCTAAAGGAAGTGGGTATGTAGCTTGGATCCATTGCTGTCACTTGATGGGTAAGTGGCCTTGGTGGTGCAGATGACCTTCCATCAACTTTGGCTGGTGGTCCAGCCATACTCCTATCTGGACAGAGATATCCTAATTTCTGACGTATGTGATGCTCTGGTAACCTCTAGGTTAGATTACTGCAGGCATGTCTAACTCCCAAAGGACTACGATCTACTCCCACTATAAAAAAACCTGGAAGTGATCTACCTGCAATCGCTTAGGATTACCCGATCAACCAGGATCGACCAGGGGTGCCCCACGATCAACCACTAGGTCATGAATGACCTGTTGGACAGCCGTAGATTACTGCAATGTCTAGTTTAGATTACTGTATTTTTTCCCCCTTTTGTACTAGCAAGCTTTAGAGAAATTGCAGTGTAGAAACAGTGGCTTTCAATAGCTGCTTGAGGCTAAATGCATTAAATTGGGGGTGCATTATATGAATCAGATGGTGCAGTTTAATTGGGTATGCAGCCCTTGAGTGCCATTTCTTTCTGTGCAATTCACCCAATAATTTGTGTCGCAAAGTGTTTAGAGTTTGTGTGCATGTCTACTCATAAGATCAGGTTCTTTCATGAATACCTATTTGGACTTAGTCTAGGTAAGTGTGCATAATATCATATGTTTAATGACCTGCAAAATCACTAGTCATCAGAGGAGACAACAGAGAGTGAGCTACCGGAACTGGAAGGCTGCTCTGAATAATATCTAATGAGTGCTTGGACAGGGCATCTTTCCAACATTATCGCCTCCTATTTCTGCTTCTGCTTCTTTTTCCCCCTTGGAAGCATCCTACGGTCAAGTAACTGCTTTGGTTTCCTTTCGTCAATGCACCACTAATGGAAGGATAATGAGCTTGCCATTGCAATGGCTTGCACAGCTATCAGCTCTTATTGACTCAGATGATAACTATAGAATTGTGTTGCCTACCATGCATCTAAATGCTCAGCAGGTAGTAAACCTCCCTCTTTAGCATAATGTATCAAACAAAATCTGTACGACGCACCATTAGCGGAGTGTGTAAACCTCTTTGCTAAATTATGCACCCCAATTAGCAAAGGATAAATGGAGCAACCAGTAAAAGCGTGTGCAATTTTATCAACTCTTTGCGACTCAGTAAAACTCACAGCGGCATTCAGTAGACACATCTCCAGTTGAACCAATGCTCTTGTTTACTTTGTTACCTTTGACTAGATCAGAAAAGGTGTGCAAGCAAGTCGAAAAAGCGAATGAAGCTGTAAGCACAACATGCCTACGGCTCAATCAAGGCGTACTTAATTAGCAAAGTGTGCCATTTGCTTAATTAAGTGTATCAAAACATGGCACCTGAAGTGTGATATTAAACAACTGAAAGATGAATCTTGATCAGCACGGCAGGAGTGAGCCAACCTGAGTCTTGTATGATCAGCTTTCTAAAAACCAACAAAAAGCTATGGTTCAATGTTACATTTTAAACTTGGGAAGTAAGAGGGCATACTCAGGATCACAGCACAGGCCAGCTATAATTGTACATTCTGGGGATCTCTTAACTTTTAAAAGACTACTACTCTGTACTGAGCAACCCTGAATAAGCATTCTTGCTTAAGAACTAAGAGATAAGCTGTCTCAGAATGAGGTCTACCAACATTCTTTCCAAGAATCCCAGCAACTAGGTTCAAAGTGGTCCACTAGAAATTCACCAGGGACTTATCTTCTGTCTACCTGTTACACCATATGTAAGAGTTAGGACCTTTCCATAGTTAACTTTTAAAATTATATATAAAAAATCTCTCCCTCTTCCCACCCCAATATGCAGCAGTGATGCTATTGCCAGCTTCTCAGTGCTGCCCACTTTCCACCAGTCAAACTGAGTCGGAAAGACGGAGTTGAAACTTGTTTGGCTGGGTTGGGGAGCTGAATAATATTTCTGAGCTTTTACCTCCATCTCGAGGGAGAATTGAAATTGCATTTATGCATGGTTAATTAGCAAAAGGATGAGAAATCAGTTCTAGTATATCCAGTATTATATTTTATATTTGTATTGCGGTGGCAAAGCATTGTTCTCTTTAACTGTAGGTCACAACTTTGTCATTTGCTGTGGTTGTCTTGTTGATTTGGGACTAAAGCTTCTGGCAAACCGAATAATCCAAAACCCTGGTGGATTGGATGCATGGTTGGGCTGGCTGATTACAAAATCTGCAAGAATTGCCTTAATTTTCTCTCGGGTCTCCCAGGGAATATGACATTGATCATGTGCTAAACAAATTACCTGTGCATTTATCTCTTTGTGGGCAACTGTGGCATTGCTGTTGTATAATTATGGTTTCACCGGCAAAGAAAATTGTTGACCTTAAATATTTTGATTAACCTAAGCCTTAGTGGGATCTACACAGGGAGAGGTTGCAGAGGGAGCCAATAGGAGAGTGCCACCGTGATTCCAAACAACCATTCGAACTACGACTGTATTCACACCATACATTTAAAGCACCATAATACCACTTTAAACAGTCCCCCCAAGAATTGTGGGAGCTGTAGTTTGTTAACGGGTCTGAGAGTTTTTTAAAGGCATCTGTTCCAAGGAGGGAAGAGAGACATTTAGTTTTCTTTCAATTACAGTGGTACCTCAGGTTACAAATGCTTTGGATTACAAACACTTAAGGTTACAAACTCTGCTAACCTAGAAGTAGTACCTCAGGTTAAGAACTTTACCTCAGGATAAGAACAGAAATAGTGCAGTGGCAGCGCAGCAGCAGCGGGAGGCCCCATTAGCGAAAGTGCGCCTCAGGTTAAGAACGGTTTTGGGTTAAGAACGGACCTCCAGAATGAATTAAGTTCGTAACCTGAGGTACCACTGTACTTGGTGTGTGATTCTTTTCTGTGTATAATAATGGGATGCAATTGTATTATCATGTTCTCTTCCTCTGCTTATGTATTTACTTATTCTTGAAAACCAGAATTTTTTAAAGGCTCCTATTCCCCTCACAGAAATATAGTTCTCAGAGTGGTTTAATAATCAATCCCTCTGGCTCCCAAGGAACTCTGGGAATAGTACCTCATATAATCATTGAATCAGAGAATTGTAAAGTTAGATGGGACGCTGAGGGTTAGTCCAACCTAGGATTGCCATACGTCTGGGAAATCCAGGACATGTCCTCTTTTGGGGGGCCTACATGCCAATCCAGGGGGAGTTCTACAATGCATAGCAATGAGTGGGTATTTGCCCCCCCCCTAAAAACATAACTACCATATTTTTCGCTCTATAAGACATACCAGACCACAAGAAGCACCTAGTTTTTTGAGGAGGAAAACAAGAAAACAAGGGGGGGGAAATCTGAATCTAAGAAGCCAGAACAGCAAGAGGGATCGCTGTGTAGTGAAAGCATTCGCTCCATAAGACGCACACACATTTCCCCTTACTTTTTATGAGGGAAAAGGTGAGTCTTATAGAGCAACAAATACGGTACTTATTTATTGGGGAGGGAAGCTCAACAACTTTTTGTGTCCATCTTTTTACCTCTTGAAATATGGTAACCCTAGCAACTGCCTGCAATGTAGGAATCTTAGCTAAAGTAATCATGACAGGTGGCCATCCAACCTCTGCTTAAAAACATCTCCTGAGAACTCTCAACCCCCTTAACAAATTATAACTCCCAAAATTCTTTGGGGAAAGCTATGGCTGTTTAAAGTGGTATGATACTGCTGGAAAGGTGTGAATGTGGCCTTACTCATCGATCGATAACACTGGCTCATATTCAGATTTGTTTTTGTTGTCAGCAGAAGATGTTGTTATCTAGGAGACAGTTGAGGCTCTGCAGTTACCAATCTCGCAGCAGATGCCTTGTGATAATTAAATGTTTCCGCAGTGCACCAGGTTGAGGGCGGGAGATTTGGAGGGATACGATGGGATTAAAAGGAATATTTTAAAAGCCAAAGCCTTGAGTCCTTTGAAGATAGTTCCTCAAGCCTTTGAAGCTTACATGCGTCCTAATGCAAGGCAATGTGTTTTTATGTTAAACTCGACGCTTTAATGTCTCCCATACCTAAAGGCTGATCCAGACAAAGCATTCTCCAATTGAATTTTGACCTTTGCAAAAAAGTAATGGTGTATGATATATAGTCAAGATGTCGAGGATAAGAGTAGCTCTGCTGTAGGGGAAGTAGTCTCGGGGATCGTATTTGCCATTTGATAAAAATATGAATAAATCAAGGCAAGTTGCAAGACCAGCACCAGCAGTCAGAAAGGTTGGACACTGGCTGAAGGTCACAGGAGAGCCAGTAGGGTCGCTCGCCAGTCTGAACCGCCACCCATACATTTGCTCCTGGGCCTGCTTCCCATTCGTGGAAGCCAACCAGGCATCTGCAACCACTGCCCTGCCCTGCCTTGGCTCTAAGATTTCCCCCCTATAATTTTTATTAAATTTTCTGTTTTACATTTTAAAATATTCATTTAAAGACCCTTAAAATATCAATGACTTCCATTCTTCTCTTTCTGTGGTTCATTTTGCATAACATAAATCTCTTCATATTTTACATGAACTGAACCATTCAGTATTCCATTATTACATCCATCAAAACTTATTTATACTGTTGGATTTATCTTAATGCTGCCAGTGTTTTTAAATATACACAATTCCCCCCCCCCCCATATAGCCAACAAACATTTTTCAACCTTCTTTAAATGTATGTTCTTCTTGTTTTCTTATTCTATATGTTAAGTCTGCAACCTGCACGTAATCCATCAGTTTAAGTTGTCATTCTTCTTTAGTTGGGACCTGACTTGCTTTCTGTTTTTGGGCTAACGAAACACAGGAAGCAGTAGTGGCATACATAAATAACCTGGATCTGGAAAAAGATCAAGGGGGTCCTTAGTCTCAGAGTCCAGCATGAGCCCATGAACCTGCCACAATTTGTTGCAGTGTCTAGAGAAAGGCTGTCTAGCTTCGGCAGCAAACTGTTGTGGTGTGCCACAGGTTTCTGTCACCTGGCTCCCTCATTCAGAATGCCAGGAGCTGAGAAGAAGACTGTACCCTCCAACACTTATCAAGTGAAAAGAGGGACATCCTATTCAATCATAAAAAAAGTAAAGGTAAAGGTACCCCTGCCCGTACGGCCAATCTTTACAGACTCTAGGGTTATGCGCTCATCTCACTCTATAGGCCGGGAGCCAGCGCTGTCCACAGACACTTCCGGGTCACGTGGCCAGCGTGACAAGCTGCATCTGGCGAGCACACGGAACGCCGTTTACCTTCCTGCTGGTAAGTGGTCCCTATTTATCTACTTGCACCCGGGGGTGCTTTCGAACTGCTAGGTTGGCAGGCGCTGGGACCGAACGACGGGAGCACACCCCGCCGCGGGGATTCGAACTGCCGACCATGCGATCGGCAAGTCCTAGGCGCTGAGGTTTTACCCACAGCGCCACCCGCGTCCCTAAATCACCATCTTATTTATACCCTGCCCATCTGACTGGGTTGCGCCAGTTACTCTGAGCAGCTTCCAACATATATCAAAACATAATAAAACATTAAATATTTTTTTAAAACTTCCCTATACAGTGGTACCTCGGGTTAAGAACTTAATTCGTTCTGGAGGTCTGTTCTTAACCTGAAACTGTTCTTAACCTGAGGTACCACTTTAACTAATGGGGCCTCCCACTGCCGCCGCACTGCCACCGTGCGATTTCTGTTCTCATCCTGAAGCAAAGTTCTTAACCCGAGGTACTATTTTTGGGTTTGCGGAGTCTGTAACCTGAAGCGTCTGTAACCTGAGGTACCACTGTACAGGTCTGACTTCAGATGCCTTCTAAAGGTTGTACTGTTACTTATCTCCTTGGCTTGAGGGTCACATAACTCCATACCCTTCAACATTTGTCTGATGAAAATAGGGACACACTAAGGAAAAGCGGGACATTCCGGGATCAAATTAGAAACCCGAACAGCTTTGATAAATTCAAGACTGTCCTTGGAAAATAGGGACACTTTGAGGGTCTGGAAGACCCTCCTTGGCACAGGTGATAAAGGGAAGTGGCAGAGAAGCTGTGAAACCAACACACACACACACACACACACACACACACACACACACATATTAGGAGAAGGACAGACCAGCAGAAACAGCCCATCAGTGGCAGGTGATCGATCAGCCAAGCCATAATAAAAGCCCTTTAGCCCTTAGTCTTTAGTCTGGTGCCCGCCCTACGAAGGTTGCTTCTGCTTCCTGTTGCATCAAGAAGGAAGAGGAAAACTAAGTGCAATTAAAACAAAGACACATTGATGAGCTGGGCTTCCCAACTCTGAAACAAAGAATGAGAAGAGCCCATTAAAAGAGCCATTTAAAAGAATGAGTGTCAGGGTGGGACTCTGTATGTCTAAAGCCATGACACGCAGGGAGTTGCACGTTGGTTCTTGGGACATGCTCACAGACAATGTGCATGTCATGACACAGTCTGACAACAGAGAGAGAGAGAGAAAATCACAGCTGATGACCCATGAAAATGAAGGTGTGGGGCAGGATGGAAGAAGAGAAGGGCATTTTTCCTGTATAATCCACTTCAACTGCACAAACGCTGCATGTATTCGAATCCTTCCTGAAAAATAGAGATGCAGCAGTGGGGAGTACTGTACAATGGAGGTTGGATCAGTGCCACAGGATTCCATTTTGGGATGCTGTCAGAGACTCACGGCTGTTGCCCAGGAAAGTATAAAGACAAGGGAAGATTTCATTCTGTCCTTTTTCTATTCAGTATTTACAGAGAAAGGCTATAGAACCCAGCCTCTTGGACAATGGAGTTGTCCCAAATGAATCTCCACCACCTGTCTCTCCCACTTCCTTATTCATCGCTTCGATGGGTGCTGCTACATGCCCTTTGTCTTTTTCTTATTATTGAAGTTTTTATCTCTACAAAATAACAGAAAGAAAGAAAGGTTTACATATATGTACATGTTAGTAACACAAAACATTCCACCACTTCACACACACCCCACCACCATTACTTCAACATAAATCAAAATGTGAGTTAAAATCTGACTTCCTTCCATCATTGCTTGACCTTAATTCTATAACTTATCTTTACAGTTGTGTTGTTATATTGTATTTGACAAATATTCTGATTTTACTTGAATTTGTAACCTTTCCCCCTTACAAACTTTGTTCTTTACATATCAATATTTCTGTACCGGAGCAGTGGTTTTTTTCATATATTCATTCACGCAACTCCATTCCTTTATTAAATTTTGATTTGTTTGACCTCTGATAGCTGCCGTCATTTGGGCCAATTAAACAAATTCAATAAGTTTGATTTGCCAAACTTATTGTGGGTATTTTGACTCCCTTCCAGTTCTTTGCTATAAGAACTCCTGCGGCAGCGATACATGCCCTTTGTCTTTGAGGTCTTTGCTCTCCTACTTGTAAGGCTGGCCGGGTTCTGGGAGATGAAGGGTCTGGGATGCTTTCTAATGATACCGGGTAAGCCAGCTGCTGCTCCGGCTCTGCCTCCTCCTCTCCCATTATTTCCCAACTTTTCCCCTCATCTGCCTCTGAGCTGTGACCTCCCTCAAAACTCTGTTCTCAGTCTATACTGTCTTCCACTCCCTCCTCCCTGGAAGGGTCACGATGGGGAGGCGGTCTCCACCATTCCTCCTCTGCCCAGTCCCTGACACCTAGTGAAGAAGAAGAAGAAGAAGAAGAAGAAGAGGAGGAGGAGGAGGAGGAGGAGGAATTTGGATTTGATATCCCGCTTTATCGCTACCCGAAGGAGTCTCAAAGCGGCTAACATTCTCCTTTCCCTTCCTCTCCCACAACAAACCCTCTGTGAGGTGAGTGAGGCTGAGAGACTTCAGAGAAGTGTGACTAGCCCAAGGTCACCCAGCAGCTGCATATGGAGGAGTGGAGACGCGAACCTGGTTCACCAAATTAGTCTACCGCTCTTAACCATTACACCATACTGGCTTCAGGTTAGTGAGTTTTACAGTTTAGTGGGGGTTTGAACCTGAGTCTCCCCACTCCTAGTCCAGCACTCTAACTGTTGCTCATGAGCCATGGCTCTCAGCTGAACCTCATGAGATATGGATTCACACCAACATCATTTTTTTTCTTTTTTAAAAAAGGCATCTCTGAAAGAGCCCCAAAGGTATTTGCTAGGCAAGGGGCTAGAAAAAGGAATTCCTTTGGTAAGTAGCGAGAGGCTGAATATTTGCCACTAAACAGTGTACCAAGAGTCCCTAGAGTGTTTTTCACCTCTAAGAAGCAAATCCTTAGATGGAGAATTCAATGCTTAAAATAAAATTTAAAAAACGGGGGGGGGGGGTCGGGGAGGAATCCCACAGACAATCTATGCATTTCATCCTGACTCTGTCTAGGCTACAATGCCTTTTCCATTGATCTAACGTCTCAACAAGATGATGATAGGTGGAGAAGTCAATACTATATCTTGCCAAGTAATCGTCAGCAGTGCAGGGTAACATTAAAAGATCCCGCACCTAAAATTCAATAAATGTTATAAATCCCCCTGAAAAATAAGGATGTTTGAAGCAGAGCATCAGTTTCAAGCAGAGTAAAGGGTGCTTTCAGGGAGCGTGGGACTCATATGGCAGACGAGGAATTAAGATCCAGTTATTCTGGGTTTGGCACCTTCAGTTCCATACATTCCTGTTCTTTTCAGCTATGGGTATTCATCTCTATCCCACCACTTGTCATCTACACCAGTGGGCAAAGCTTGAATGAATGTATTTGGGCTGCGTGTTTTTGTCCCTCTTCATAATCATTCCTCCCTGCTTTCCTCCGTCACTTAAAAAAATATATCTCAGGAAGTGTGCAGGAGGAAATGCAGACCCACTCGCAGTGACCCTTCTCCAAGGAGCAAGGCCTGGCCTGTGAAGGTGAAACAACTGGATAGGATGTTATGGCTTACTGCCATCCCTGGGGTTGGACACAAGCAGGCATTGTGTTGGAAGGAAGTGCTTTGGGATAATGTGGATGAAGATTACATAAAAAATATGTGGGTATTAGGAGATACATTCACTAAACTGGTGAATTTTCATGAAGACTTTTTAAAATGCATATGTAGGAACTTAACGGGGGGGGGGGACAAGGGGAAACCAAAATTAACAAATTCACCCATCCTTAGGCAAGATGCAAAAAGCAATGGAAAGGGGTCCCAGAGATATATAGAGAGAGGGAGAAGACAGATGGGATTTGAAGGTTTTACAGATCATGAGCAGGCTGCCGGGCAAGGTAAATAAGCCAGGGAAACTAGGAAAGAAAGGAGTTGGGTTGGAAGGAGAGGTCAATGTTGAGGGAAGGGTAAGGATTGGGACTAGGTAAGTAAAGGTAAGGAAAAGGTTAAGGACCCCTGGACAGTTAAGTCCAGTCAAAAGAGACTATGGGGTTGTGGTGCTCATCTCGCTTTCAGGCTGAGGGAGCCACCATTTGTCCACAGACAACTTTCCGGGTCATGTGACTAACATGACTAACCTGCTTCTGGTGCAACGGAACACCGTGACGTAAGCCAGAGTGCATAGAAATGCCGTTTACCTTCCCTCCGCAGCAGTAGCTATTTATCTACTTTCACTGGTGTGCTTTCGAACTGCTAGGTTGGCAGAAGCTGGGACAGAGCAATGGGAGCTCACCCCTTCCGGGGATTCGAACCACCGACCTTCTAATCAGCAAGCCCAAGAGGCTCAGTGGTTTAGACCACAGCGCCACCTGCCCAATGGTGAGCCAGGTGAGAAAAGGGGAGAAGTACAGTGGAGGGGGAAGGGAACCCTGCAATGCAAAATATCTATTAGCGCCATAGGAAGGGAACACTATGGGAAATGAACCACTTTGTGGGTTCTGATATTAGAAGGGTATCTAAGCCCAAACAGTAGCTTATCTGGGGCTCTAAGGATCCTTGGGATCTTAGGGAGCACAACTGTGGCACAGAGTAAATTTAAAGTACAGGCTGACATTTTGATGCTGATGGTGTCATGTCCCCCCCCCAAAAAAAAAAGATGTGTGTGTGAGCAGCACTATTTCTGCAATAAATTTGCAATTGACATGAAAGGAGGGAGTGACACCTTTGTGCTCCCCAAGTTTTTGAGCACCCATTTCTTTGAGCACCTGCTGTTTTAAGGGTGATGCTATATTCTGAGGGTGACACCCGACTCAAAGTGAGACGGATTCAGCTCTGCTACACTTACCGTGCTGCTTCCTGACACTAATTGTGTTATCACAAACTCTAATTCTATTTTTGTTCTCACCGAGTGACTGAAATATTGAAAGAGAGCCACACACGTTTGCTCTTAAAAGCGATTATGGGAACGGTAACGTTTCGCTGCTGTAAACGTTATTTAATGCAAGATGGAGTTTGGGGTGTGAAATAAAAGGAGCTTTGTTTGAACAACGGGGCAGCCCTTACCACAACATGAAAGGGCTGATACCCAAGCTTTTTTCTTCCTTCTGAGGATTACCATATTTTTTGCTCTATAAGACTCACTTTTTCCCTCCTAAAAAGTAAGAGGAGATGTGTGTGCGTCTTATGAAATGAATGCAGGCTGCGCAGCTATCCCAGAAGCCAGAACAGCAAGAGGGATTGCTGCTTTCACTGCGCAGCGATCCCTCTTGCTTTTCTGGCTTCTGAGATTCAGAATATTTTTTTTCTTGTTTTCCTCCTCCAAAAACTGGGTGCGTCTTGTGGTCTGGTGCGTCTTATAGAGCGAAAAATACGGTACCTGGAAATGGTGCCCTCAGGCAACCGCTAACAGAACCTGCACCCATAATCACCTGTGGAGCATCTGCATTATTTTGCTGTCCATTGTTGCAATTCCTTCATCTACATTAGGGGCTGGCAACCGGATGCGGCCTA
The DNA here is from genome assembly GCF_964252035.2 of Podarcis erhardii. Taxonomy (NCBI): domain Eukaryota; kingdom Metazoa; phylum Chordata; class Lepidosauria; order Squamata; family Lacertidae; genus Podarcis; species Podarcis erhardii. The sequence continues at coordinate 18,566,565 of NC_138498.1, forward strand.
CGAATACCATTTTACAGACCCACGAGCCGCCCCCAAACCAAGCTGCCCGCTTGGCAAGTCCCCCGCACACTGCGCTAAACCAGCGCAGTGCGGGGACTCGCCGAGTGGCACCGGAAATGGCATCTGTGCATGTGCAGATACCAGAAATCGCGTCTGTGCATGTCCAGATGCCGGAAATCGATTCTGTACAGGTGCGATTTTCAGTGTCTGGGCATGCGCAGAAGCGATTTCTGGCGCTGTGGACATGTGCAGACGCGATTTCTGGCATCACGCTGTGCCAGTCCGGCCCACAGACGATCTCCGTGGGAGTAATCCAGCCCATGGCCGGTAAACCTTGCTGACCCCTGATCTACATCTTGAGAAATCATGAGTCCCATTCAGGCATTCATATGGAAGGAGGAGTGTGTGCATGAATGTGCTAGCTTCATCCACCTATCACATGTTCCAGAGAGACTGTCTGAGATAGGGGGAGAGTCTTTCATTGTGGAATCCTGTTTTTCCATGGTTCCGAACTGTGCAGGGAGCTCTCCTGTTGACTGATATTCTTTCCTGAATCTTCTCCTTTTTCTTCTTGTAGCCGAGTAAGACTGTCTTCCATGAACACGGTTTTAACAGTGAGTCCGTAAGTGACTGTGGAGGCCAATTCTGGATCCACATGTCTTTCCACTGTGGGGACGTAGGTTTCCGGGTGAGAGTTGATCATGTGACCAGCATGATCAATCGCTTGTGGTGCAATGGAACACCGTGACAGAAGCCAGAGCACATGGAAACACCATTTACCTTCCTGCCACAGCAGTACCTATTTATCTACTTGCACTGGCATGCTTTTGAACTGCTAGGTTGGCAGGAGCTGGGACAGAGCAATGGGAGCTCACCCCGTCACGGGGATTCGAACTACCGTATATACTCATACCACAGCCCTTCAGCTACAGTGTGTTCCCAGCTTCACAACTTGTTCTCCAAATCAGCAAGTCAAATTGTGATTCAACGGTTACTCTTTCTTACCTTTGCATTCAAGCTTCAGGTGGGCTGATACTTCCTTTCTTCAGCTTATAAACAAAGAAACATATTTTAAAAGGTTGCAATGCTGCCTTGGGGTCGTGGAAGCAGGTATGTTGAGGATGTCCTAAGAAGTGGCCAAGACGTAACTACCACAGTCTGTAATTTATGTTGCCATGCTGGAAAGTTGGTTTTTCACAGCTTGGTCTTGGAGACAAAAAGATGCTCCTGTACCAAACACAATGAGGGCAATTCCAAACCATCCCTGCTGCTCTTATGCATAGGCAGGTAGTATGACTATGGAGGAATGACATGAGGCATTGAAATCCTGAACGTATCAGTGAAAACTCATGATACAGCTCTGTCTGAACCATTTTGGATACATGTACTATCTGCTTAAATTGTGAGTGGAAGGCAGCCAGGAGTACTCCATGAAGTTGAGTTTCCTAGCAATTTTTTCCATTGTAGCTTTAAGTGAAATTACTGGAAAATAGGTTGCTTCTCCCCTCCCCAGTATTTATGATCCATTCAGCTTGAGAAAGTACTCGAAATTTCCTTTGAGATTTACAGCTCAATTTCTAGACCCAAAGCACTTGGAATAAGTTCTGAGTAAGCATTAATCCTACACCAGGCTCTAAAAATCAAATGATAAATCTTTAAGCAAATAATATATATTTCCCACTCAATGGCTGTCAAGCGCAGGCATTTTTTTTGCCAAGGGCTTAACATTGGAAAGGGATATGCCAGAACTTTCCCTCATCTATTCATGTTTAGTTGGTTTTCTAATTTCATGCAAACTTCCAATTATTCTTTGTCTATGTGAGCACATTTTCCAAAGCTGAACATGCCAAATAATGGCAATTGGGTAAAGTTAAACTGTCACTCTTCTCTCTGATGAATTTACCCTCTGTTGGTCAGGTAAGCTGAGTCAGGGGACTGGAGACCCCCTGAATTGCTGCTCACATAAAAGCAGACATTGGAGAGTTTCACAACATGAGATGGTGCCAACAAGATAGACCATCTTGGCTGTGAGTCCTGGAAAACCTGCTCCCTGACTTGCAGGCCTTTTTCTACCTGACATTGGTGTGCAGTAGCTAAGTTGACTGAACAGACACTTGGGTTGAGGTATTGTTTAGGGGGGTTTGTTTGGAGGTGGGTTCTGTTGCTATTTTTATTGCCCTAATTGTTAAAAATTTGATTGATTTTAACTGCTTTTTACTTGTGTGTCTTTAAATTTGTTGTTTTTAAGTAAAGGGCTGCAGGATGTGCCCGGGAAGAGCAAGGGCAACCCCAGTCGCCATGGTTCAAGGCAAGGGGAGGTATGGTGTGGGGTTGGGAAATTGTGGTTGTCCTATCAGCCACCCTTAAGTCTGTGGCTGCTGTTGCTGAATGCCAGGCTGGCTCTGAGTAAGACCTCCCTCATCCATGATCTGCTTATGGATGAAAAGACCTACCTGGTCTTCATCGCTGAGACCTGGGTGGGTGAGCAGAGTGGAGTTGGTGATGGGGGGGATGCTGAATATGCTGTTTTGGTTGGGGCTGTTAGAGTGGCCATGCCCAAGGGACCATCAGAGGGGGTCCTTCCAACAGCATGTTTGTGCTGGCACCCAAGTGGGGGTCTCCATTTGCTATTCCAATGGAAATCCAGAACCTCTAACCTACCAGGGCTCCTCCCCTAGATCCCCCTGATCCAATTCCCCAAGCTGACCCATTCCTCCTCAAATGGTGACCACCCCTTCCATGGGACTCATGACAACAACTGTGTGTGCGCCCTGGTTGTGTGCATCCTATTCACATAAATAAGTGATGACGGCTAACATTTCTCTTCCACCTTAAGGAACAGGCATGAGATTGTTGCGTATCACATGTCTGCTTACATTCCAGCACGGTATGCTGGGAACTTCCATTTTGTGTATAGCTTTTGCTTTTGCTGTTCTCTCTGAGACGACATGAGAGAGAGAGACGTCATGTTTCTTTGTCCTGATTTATGTTTAATAATATGTAGCTGTAGAATGACATCACAAGCCTCACACTTATTCTTTGTGCGCAGTACACTCTGCTAATAGCATGCCCTGGCTTTTGAAGTCCGGGTCACTGATTTACGTCGGAGCACAGGCCGATGGAAGGGAATGTCACAGCTGGGGCTTGCCAGCTGGCCTCCCGGCCCTCTGCATGTCAACAATGACATGTCTGGATATATCTGCAGACAGCTATGGCCAACACATGGTTGTCACAAAAGACCCAATGCTGGCTCTGCTGCCAACATGGACATGTGCTATGTGCGAGTAACACATGAATAGTGCCACAGGCAGAGGTTTGTATCTCTTCACAAAACCTCCCGCTCAATGCTTTCCATCCATTCACCTCTGAGCCACTGACAAAATTGGAGGCAAGTATCATTAGTGTTTAGACTATTTATGGTTTGTACTCTAGTCAATGTTTTCATTTACTATGCTCTAGAAATGATTAATTCAGCTGCATCTTGTACACTAATCATATGCACAGTAATTACAGTGTGTGTGGAAATTAAAAAGAATGCCACATACTCAGTTATCAGATTAAAACATTTTTATTGCCAAATTTTCTTTGTTTTCCTTTTCAAAAACAGATTTGAAATGCCACCATGAAATTAGTAAATGATTCACGAGAGAGGGATTATGCTTAAATTTCTTTTTTAAAAAATGCAAAATGACCTTTTTCATTCATTTTTGCTCATTTGTAGGGGGTTTCACTTTGTGTGCCTATAGACGTTCAAACAGCTGTCTTAATTCTGAATGGTTATTATGTTATGGTCTCTCTATAGCTGCGATCTGAGCCAATCGTGATCAACAAGAGAACGGCATTGAAATTGCTTGCCAAGATAACAAAATGATTCTGGTATTCAGGGCTCAGAATAAAATGTCAGGTCTTAACTGTGAACGTGATCAAATTATTCTGTTAACATACAATATCCCCCCCCCCCGAATATTTTACCACTTAAAGGAACATGCTTGATATATCCCCACTCTCTTTTACACATATGTTTTTGATGCAAATTAGCTCATGAAAAATGTGTTTGCATTAATCACCTCCAATAGTTAAAAATAATCCTCATCAATTTCACACAAAGGGTTACAGTTTAAAACAATGCAAACATATAATGTTCAGTATTGACTCCAATAAAAAGGTTAAGGTAAAAGACCCCTGGCCATTAAGTCCAGTCGCGAATGACTCTGGGGTTGCAGCGCTCATCTTGCTTTACTGGCCGAGGGAGCCGACGTTTGTCCACAGACAGTTTTTCTGTGTCATGTGACCAGCATGACTAAGCCGCTTCTGGCGAAACCAGAGCAGTGCACGGAAGCGCCGTTTACCTTCCCACCGGATTACCTCACCCCATCGCAGGGATTCGAATCGCCCAGGGGGCATGGCACCACCCGCGAGGGGCGTGGCGCACATCGGAGGGGGGGGTGCACGGCAAGTGGCGGTTTACCTCACCCCAGGTCTCCAGGTACAGCTAGGAATAGCCCTTGTCTGAAATCCTAGAGAGATGGGCAGCTTCCTCTACTGTTCACAACTCAGTGTTTCATAATTATGTTTGACTGGATAGTCCAGCAATAATAATTACAATAATTGTGAGCTGGTAAATTACTTTCACTTATTTTGATGACTATATTGGAGTCAATATATGCCTATATATATATATACACACACACACACACACACACACACACACACACACACACATATGGAGTCAATGGGACACGGGTGGTGCTGTGCTCTAAACCACTGAAACTAGGGCTTGACGATCAAAAGGTTGGCGATTCGAATCCCTGTGACGGGGTGAGGTAAACCGGTGGGAAGTGGTGGGCCGGGGTGAGATTAAAGGTCCAGAAAGTACAAAACTTTAGCTGCTGCTACACACACACACACACACACACACACACACACACACACACTTGCTGAATCCAGTGACAACCTGAGTCTCCCTCTCCCCACTTGATGGAAGATGGCATGATCCCTTAAGGGCAAAATAGATTGTAGGGAAGACCTCTGAAGCCCTTTGTCTTCAGGCAGCCCATCATTCTTTCTGCAAATCCATCAACTACGCCATTAACTGCAGCATATGAATGGGAGCCAGAAAATTGCAGCCAAATGGCTATATCAAGAGCAGACTCCCACCTCCCCTTTCCCCATTCATTCTGCAGAATGCAATTTTGCTTTCCAGAGTTATGCTTTCATCACAGATTATTTCCTACAAGGTCCAGGCACTGCTACACACCCGGCCAGCCTAAAGTACAAAAGACAGAAGCAGGTGTTACGGCTTTACAGCAACATTTGCCAACTTGGTGCCCTCCAATTGTTTTGGACCACAGCATCCATGATTAGCACCAGCCAGCGTAGGAATCTGCTCTATGGAAGCAAAAATGTTTCCCTTCAGCTTGACTTATATTAGGTAGGAATTTTTCACATGCCATAACAGAAGGGAACACATTATTGACTAATGTAGCTCTCTGACGTTGAGCCCAGAATCCATTTCAGATATGTCTCTCATCATGGATGAGCTAGGATTTCCCCCCGCTCCCTCTGTATATTGGCTGAAGAGAGTGCTTCTCTCTGTGCCTTTGAAGAATTCCTTGACATTGAGCAACAATGTCAATACAGTCCTACAGTCCCTGCAAATGTGGAATTGGTCAGCAGGGCTTATAGATCAGGTGACATGGCTTCTGGGCAGGTTTCTGTCCTGGTGCTTTGTCTTAGAATCATAGAATCATAGAGTTGGAAGAGACCACAAGGGCCATTGAGTCCAACCCCCTGCCAAGCAGGAAACACCATCAGAGCACTCCTGACATATGGTTGTCAAGCCTCTGCTTAAAGACCTCCAAAGAAGGAGACTCCACCACACTCCTTGGCAGCAAATTCCACTGTCGAACAGCTCTTACTGTCAGGATGCTCTTCCTAATGTTTAGGTGGAATCTTCTTTCTTGTAGTTTGGAACCATTGCTCCATGTCCGCTTCTCTGGAGCAGCAGGTTAAATAAAGAGGATCAAGAGGAACTCACTTGCACTTTATAGCAGCTTAGCAGTCTTTCCAAAACTGCCATTTTCTTAATAAGCTGTGTACGTTTTGTATTTTGCTGGCTTCAAAGGCATGAGAAAAATCTGTGCACCAATACAGTTTCTCCTTGACACCACCCCCAGAGCAGGTCTGCACCTGAGTTTAGTAGATGTGGCTTTTTTTGTTAGTGTGCTGTGAAATATTACTGTGGCTTGCATGTCAAAACATGGCTCATCCATGGCATTCTCTGCATTAGGAGGAACATCATTCAGAGGTCAAAGTGGAGTTGCAGCAACAATTTGTCACAGCTCACATGGATTGTTAGCATTCTGAACTCCGCTCTGACTTCATTCACTCTTGATATGCACCACTTTAGGACTTTGCAAATCTGAAACATTGGACTTCCGGGTTGGCGCCATCGCCGAATGGCGGACTCCCTCCGAGCTCCGGAGGGAGCCTGCTCGGCAGGGGCTGGGTCCTACCGCGCCGGCGACGCAGGGACCCTCAAAAACCATGGGCGCTGAAACCCATGGACATGGTGACTCGGCTGGCACCTTTTGCGCCCCCTGACCCGCGAAGGAGCCTTTTTAAAGGCTGCGGAACGGGTGACAGGGGGGGGTGCTTTGAGTCCTTCGCTTCCCCTGCCGAGCGAAGCCGCATGCCATTCGACGGAGAGCGCTGACTTCTTCTATTGAAAATTTGGACTTAAAAGAATAACCCGTGAGTAATTGGAACCTGGACTAAAAAGGGGGATAAATTTTTTTAAAAAAATCGGAGCGAGCGGGGGAGGCGCAAAAAGGAAGTCAGCCCCCCCCCCCGTCGTAGAGGAGTTAAAGTAAAGGATTTGACAACTAAGATCGAGCGCAACCCTATTTTGACAAAGTTACTAACTTCGCGATGGAAAATTATAAGACTGAGCTGGAGGAGAAAAGTGGAATTGAATTAAAAAGCACACACACACACACACACACACACCCCGGAATCCTGGGAGCGATTTGTGAGAGCGCCGGGAGAAGAGAAAGAGAGGTTTTGACAGCTGTCAAAGAGCTGTCAAAGCGGAAGAACAAAAATGAGAACTTTGTTACGAGGACTTTGCTGGTTACATTTGTTATAAATTGGATATAAATTGTTTAAAACAAGGAATAACAAGCTATTTTGACTGGTGGGCGTGATCTGGAAGGGAATTGAGTTATTGCAATCCATCTAGAGGAGCTGAGGGATATTACAAGTATTGTTGGCTTGGAATTTGAATAGAACTTTTTATCTCCTGGGAAACTGCAGAAATGGAACACTATTTTGTCTACAGAGGTCTACACACTAAAGGAGACAATAGATTTATCTATTGAAGAATGGAAGGGACTTGGCATAATGTTTTGTCCCTGAATAACAGAGCCTCTGCAGAGGAATTAGAAGTTTTTGGAATTAGAACATTTGTGCAGGAGAGCAGGGGAAAAAAAAAAAGGAGGAGAGAGATCAACAAGAACAACAAGAACAACAAGAATTGGATAAAGTTGGAAGTGGGAACATTTGGGACATCCAGATTTGAAAGGTCTAAAGAAATAAAGTTTTTACTCCTAAATATAAAAATCTGGATGGAAGAAATGGGCCTTTTTGAGATAGACTCCTTCCAAGATTGGACATTCGAAATTAAAGATGACTGGTAAAGGACTATGGCCTAGATAGATGTGGGAGCTCCAGGAAGACATCAGACGTTGATGAACATTGGGAACGCAACTGGGAAAGGGGGGAGGGAAATTTGGAATCCAAAGGGCGTAAAATTATATTTGATTATCTTAATTATATTTTATAATTTTATCTTAATTAATTATATTTGATTATTTTAATTTGTATTGTATATTAAAGGGGGGAACGCGTGGAAGGGAACAGGTCGATTTTAGGGGATGGGAAAATATTTTTAAAATTGGGCTAATGATAATAAGTTCAAAATCTGGGATAAGAACTTGCTGAATTTATTTGTAAGAATTGGAATACAAGAGGGGGAGGGGAGGGGAAGTCCTGGAAAGATGTTATTGAAAATAAGATTTTAAATTGGGATGTTTTGTTCTTTTTATTTTGTTGTAATTGGAAATTTCTAATAAATATTATTAAAAAAAAAAAGCAAATCTGAAACATTGACATTTCAAATCTAAAACTGTGAAATAATGAAAATACTGAAAGCAGATCCCTCCCTCACCTCTAATCGATGTTTTCCTGGAAGCTGTACAGTTTCCAGAATCAGTCTGAGCTCAGATCTGATTGGGAGTCAGAATTCAAATTACTCCCATGCTTGCACATGAGTCACATTTATTTGGTGTCCAGTTGGTGGCATAACAAGGGGGGCACAGGGGCAGTTGCCCCAGGCACAAAATTGTTAGGGGCGCAACATTTCAACAGCTGGTGCCATCTCAACAAAACTTTGTGCTTCTGTTGCTGGGCTCCATTGAAAACGGCTTCTCCATACAAACCAGGAAGTGACCTCTCCAGACCACATAATGACTCTTATTTTCTTATCTCTGCAGCTGCAGATGAATGCATATGCATACTCCACCCATTTCCCTCCCTCTAACCCCACTCCATGCAGGCCCGGGAACTGGCAACGCACGCTATGCCACTGTGTCCAGCGCTGTTTCGATAAAATCTGCCAGAGAATCCATATACAACATGCTCCCATGTGCACTGTAGTGCCACAAAGCTGTGGCCTGTGCCAAATAGCTAACCTTGTTCTCTTTAGGTATTTTTATCACTACTACTTAACCGTTATTTTTATTCTCTCTGAGTTTGGAGTTGGTGGTGTTGGACCTCTGGAGTGCTATTTTTGCTTCGAGGAGAGGGAATGCATATAACAAAGAATTCCTTCATTCCGCCCTACACTTTCCTGTATTCCGCACTTTTATTTTCCCCAAAGGAGAGCAATATCTTTATGAGCAGAACAACATCTTTACGAGTCTCCTGCAAATAAGCACTAGAAAATGTGAAAAGAAATAGCTAAAAACTCTTATCTTTGTGAGATAATTCAGGGTCAGCATAGTACCAGATCTTCCCAATGTATATCCAGCAACTGATTAGTTGTGCATGACCGTCTTCTGCTACTGACACTCAACGCTCTTCCAGATTTCATGTTATCTAATTGATTCTGTCCTGGAAATTTCATGCTATATAATTCTTTCCCAACTTGAATTAAATCAAGCTTCCACTCGGTTAATGCAACGCCAATGAATGTATTGGACAACGAAACATCTTGTGTTGGCACAGTGTGCCTTGTCAATTTGACACGTTAACAAAATGTACCGCAGCCGCCGGAAATGAGTAGTCAACACTTCAACGTCCTCAAATACAACAGGAGAACATTCTCAACACTCCATTCAAGCATCTAGAATATTCCGTTTCGTTTTTTTTTTTTTTAAATAATTTTTATTGATTTTACAACATAAACAAAAAACAAATAAACATAACACGACTTCCCCGAACCTCCCCTTCACTGCATCCATATTTTAAAATTTTTAGCAATTCTTCATCCCATTTTTATATTTAATTCTCTTTAAAAAAATTCTGTTTTATAAATTTCAATTTATAGCTGTAATTCTTTGTATCCAATCCCTTGACATCTTAACATTCCGAAATTTTACAACAATTTTTAAGATAGATTTTAAATTTTTTCCAGTCCTCCTCCACTGTCTCTTTCCTCTGGTCACGGATTCTGCCGGTCATCTCTGCCAGTCCCATAAATTCAGTCACCTTGGTCTGCCATTCTTCCAGAGTAGGTAATTCTTTAGTCTTCCAATACTTCGCCAAAAGGATTCTTGCTGCTGTTGTTGCATACATAAAAAAGGTCCTATCTTTCTTTGGTACCAATTGGCCGACCATGCCCAGGAGAAAAGCCTCCGGTTTCTTTACAAATGTCCACTTAAGGATTTTCTTAATTTCGTTATAGATCATTTCCCAGTAGGCCTTAATCTTTGGGCAGGTCCACCAAAGGTGATAAAAAATTCCTTCACATTCATTACACTTCCAACAATTGTTATTGGGCAAATGATATATCTTTGCAAGCTTGACTGGGGTCATGTACCACCTATAGATCATTTTCATTATGTTCTCTTTCAGGGCACTGCATGCCGTAAATTTAATACCTGTGGTCCATAACTGCTCCCAGTCAGCAAACATAATATCATGACCAATATCCTGTGCCCACTTAGTCATAGCTGATTTAACCGTTTCATCCTGTGTATTCCATTTTAGCAGCAGATTATACATTCTAGACAAATTCTTAGTATTGGGTTCTAGCAATTCTGTTTCTAACTTTGACCTCTCCTTCTGAAATCCTAGTTTTCTGTCCTGCTTAAAAGTTTCATTGATCTGGAAATAATGTAACCAATCTCGGACTTTAGGTTTCAATTTCTCGAAACTCTGTAGTTTCAACTTTTCACCGTCATATTCTATAATTTCACAATATTTTGGCCAATCTGTATCCATGTTCAGTCTTTTTACCGCCTTGGCTTCCATTGGTGACAACCACCTAGGGGTTTTACTTTCAAACAAATCTTTATATCGATTCCATACATTATACAATGCTTTCCTAACAATATGGTTTTTAAAATTTCTATGTACCTTTACCTTATCGTACCATAAATATGCATGCCAACCAAAGTTATTATCATAACCTTCCAGGTCCAGAATGTCTGTATTCTCAAGAAGTAGCCATGGTTTCAGCCAGCAAAAAGCTGCTGCTTCATAGTAAAGTTTTAAGTCCGGCAGGGCAAAGCCCCCTCTATCCTTTGCATCAGTTAAAATCTTAAATTTTATTCTGGGTTTTTTGCCCTGCCAGACAAATTTAGATATGTCTTTCTGCCACTTCTTGAAACAGTCCATCTTATCTAGAATTTGCAATGTCTGGAACAGAAACAACAATCTCGGCAATACATTCATCTTGATAACAGCAATTCGGCCTAACAAGGAAAGTCTCAATCTTGACCATATATCAAAATCTTTCTTCACTTCAGCCCAACATTTCTCATAATTATCTTTAAATAGGTTCACATTCTTAGATGTTAAATTCACCCCCAGATATTTTACCTTTTTAGTAATTTCCAAACCAGTTTCTCTTTGAAAACTGTCTTTTTCCCCCACCGTAAGATTTTTTTCCAACACCTTTGTCTTATGTTTATTTAATTTAAAACCTGCTACCTGACCAAATATTTCAATAAGTTCCAAAACTCTTTTTGTACTGGTTTCTGGCTGTTGTAATGTCAAAACTAGATCATCTGCAAATGCTCTTAACTTATAATGTTTAGTTCCGACCTGTATACCTTTAACCAGCTGGTCTCTTCTAATCATATTTAGGAAAACCTCCAGTACCGATATAAACAATAGAGGAGAGATTGGGCATCCCTGTCGTGTCCCTTTCTCTATTGGAATTTCGTCCATAACCATACCATTTACAATTAGTTTGGCCTTTTGCTCAGAGTAAATTGCACTTATACCATTTTCAAAGTTCTTACCTACCCCCATCCCTTGGAGATTCCTCTTCATAAAGCTCCAACAAATATTGTCAAAGGCTTTCTCTGCATCCACAAAAATCAAAACAGCTTTTCTATTTATGTCAGTTTCCAGAAGTTCTAGAATATCTATAATATTCCTCACATTATCTGACAATTGCCTGCCTGGTAGAAAGCCTGTTTGGTCCCTGTGAATCTCCTCTAACAACACTTTTTTGAATCTTTTTGCTAAAATGTCTGCAAAAATTTTATAATCCACATTCAAAAGTGATATAGGGCGATAATTCTTAACTTGATGTTTCTCAGTTTCTGTCTTCGGTATAAGTGAAATGAATGCTTCCTTCCACGATTCGGGAGCCTTTTTCCCTTCCAAAATTTGATTGCAGACTTCTTTCAATGGTTGTATTAACCAATCCTTCAGTACTTTATAATATCTCGCGGTTAGTCCATCTGGTCCTGGTGATTTTCCCAGCTGCATATCCTGAATGGCGCTCTCTATTTCTTGATCTGTAATTTTCTCATTCAAACTCCTTCTATTATTTTCAGAGATTTTTGGTAGGCCGTATTTTCCGATAAATTCTTCTATCTCCTGTTCGTTTTTTGGCCCTTGTTTGTATAATTTCTTGAAGAAACTTTGAAAACAATTGCTTATCTCATTTGGTTTATTAATAAACTTCCCATCTACTTCAAGTGATGTCACTGTATTCAATTTTTGCCTCTTTTTCAGTTGCCAAGACAGTAGCTTCCCACATTTATCTGCGGACTCAAAAGTCTTTTGTCTCATTTGTTTAATTTTCCATTCTATTTCCTGATTCATCAATTCCATATATTGTGTTTGATAGAATTTTATTTCTCTTAATATCTCATGAGATTTAGGCTTAGATCTCAATTTCTTCTCCCCTTCTTTTATTAGGTTCCAAATTTTCTCTTTCTTCTCATTCTGTTTTTTCCTCTTTATTGAATTCTGTTGTATTAGGAAGCCACGCATCACGGCTTTACTTGCATCCCAAATAACTCTTTTTTCGGTGTCTGATCTCATGTTAATCTCGAAGTAGTCTTTAAGTGTTTTTTGGGCCTTTTTACAAATTTCCTCATCTCCAAAGAGGGTGTCATTCATTCTCCATCTAAAGGTTCCAGCTGTTGTCAGTTTCATTTCCATCTTGACAGCATTGTGGTCAGAACAGGTCTTTGGGCAGATTTCTATTTTTTTAACCTTTGATGCCAGATTACTAGAAGTCCATATTTGATCAATTCTAGTCCATGTCATTTTTGCTTCAGAGAAAAAGGTCCCCTCCCTTTCCAGAGGGTTCCTAGTTCTCCAAATGTCAATCAGGTCCATAGTGTCAGTCAGTTCAAAGAAAGTCTTTGGTAGTCTTCCATCATTAGATATTGTTTGTCTTTGGGCCTTGTCCATGTTTGTGGAGACGACTCCATTCATATCACCCATCATTATGATTTTAAAATCCAAAAAGTCCATTAAAGTCTCGTGCAACTTCTTGAAAAATTCAGCCTTCCCCTCGTTTGGTGCATAAACTCCAACAATCAACATCTTTTCTCCATAAATTTGAATTTCCACTGCCAGGTATCTTCCTTGGTCATCCTTAAAAATCAGTTTTGGTTCAAATTTTTCCTTAACATAAATCACAACTCCTCTTTTCTTAACTCTATCTGATGAAATAAATTCTTGTCCTAATCTCTTGTTTATTAAAAGTTTTCTATGTATCCTGGCAATGTGGGTTTCTTGTAGACAGATTACATCTAGATGTTCTTTCTTTAATAGATGAAATACTTGGCCCCTTTTTCGAGGGTGGTTCAAACCATTACAATTCCAGCTGTAGAGTTGCAGAGACATTTTTGTTATTGGGTAGCTCTTCCACCGACTGCACCAAGTTGTTGTTCCTCCTCGGTCGGTGCTCGGTTCAGTCCAAATGATAGATTTGAAATGTCCGGTACTTCCCCCTCACTAACAGTTCCTTTCTGAAGATCCTCTTGATTTCTTTCCAAAAAGAGTTCTTTATCCTGGTTTGTTTTTATTTTAATTTTCTTCCCTTTAAAGTTAAAGGACAGCCCTTGTGGAAATTCCCACCTGAATGGAATATTATTCTGTTTAAGTAGATCAACTAATTCTTTAAATTGAGATCTAACCTCCAAAAAATATTTAGGAATATCCTTGAAAATCTGGATCTGAGAATTTTTAATGACCAAGGCCTTCTGGAAATGTAGGTTCAGTATTTTGTCTCTTTGTTCCTTTGATCCCAGGGTAATTAAACAATCTCTTGGCTTCTTCCCTTGCTTCCTGCCAATCCGAAAGGCTGAGGTTATCACAAATTCATCTTCTTCTCCATCTAGCTCATCATTCCAAAAATCTTGAAATTTATCTGTGAGGAATTCCCCAAGCTTGTCCTCTTCCTCTTCTGGAACCAGTCTTAATTTCAGGTTCTTGCTTTTCCTTTCCAGTTCTAGTAGGGCTAATGCTGTATCATGTTCATGTACTTTTTTTGCAATAGGCGCAAACTTTCCTTTGGTTTCTTCGGCAGTAGACCTAGCACTCTCAGCTATTCTCCTTGTTTCCGTAGACTCTTGAACCAAACGGTTTATAGAATCTGTGTTAGATGAAATTGTTGTTGTGTTCAGGTCTAATCTTGTTGTCAACTCCGTCAGTTTCTTAGAGTTCTCTGTAGACTGTTTAGTAAGTTCTGCAGATTGCTTGGTGAGTACTTCTAGTGACTGATTTATTTTGAGCAGAGCCTGTGTCATTGACTCCATTGATGCTGCTGTTATTTTTTCTTGTGCAGCTGCTGCTCCTGATAAAGAGCCTCTTTTTTGAGCTTGTTTTTGAGCCTGCTTTGTTTTACTTCTTGTTGAAATCTCTTCTGGCGGGTTGCTCATAACTCAAGGTCATTCACACAGGAAAGTTGCAAGTGGAAAGTCCCGCTGGATACACCGTAATGCAACTAAAGCCCTCTAGAGGGGGAAATTGTAACCATCCAAAGTCACCCACAACAAAGAAACAGAAAGTCCAGAGGCAAAAGTCCCACTAAGAGTCTTTAATTTGTAGCACTTTACTGTTAAAATTGTAATCCACCAAAGTCCCGTTAATATGTTTCAAATAAGTCTTATTTTATAACCACTGTCCTTTGACAGCTCACTTGACAGTTCCTTTTTCAGGCGATCGCTGCTCCGGCAGCCTGACCAGAAGTGTCGGCAGCAGAGGTTTTTTATTCCTTATCCCTTTCTATTGCAGGTTAAATTAATTCTGTTTCCTCCCCCCCTTCCCCTGCACTACAGGGGGGAGATCCTTTCGATGTCTGGTCTAGTAAGAGTTAAAAAGAAAGTCCATTTAAACACAGCTCAGTCTTTTCATTGCTCCGTTAATCATGCAGATCCGGGAGGCTGACTTCCTTAATTTTTACCTTCCCGTTTTCAGCCAAATCTTCTGGATTTTTAAGTCCCGTTTTAATTTTGCGTTCTTACTCACGGGTATTGTTGTTGCCAATCGTTAGTTTCAGAAAGAAATCGGCGCTCTCCGTTAATGGCGACGCGGCTTCACTCCGTAAGCTGGGTAGCGATCCTCAGCACCGCGCTCACCCCGATGCCGCTCCGGAGCCTTTAAAAAGGCTCTTTCACGATGCCGGGGGGGCGCAAAGGTGCCCACCGAATCTCCTTGCTCACAGGCTTCAGCGCCTGTGATTTTAGGGGTCCCCCGCTTGCCGTAGCGGGTAAGACCCGAACTTACGGAGCAGTCCTGCCTCGGAGCTCGAGGCTAGGACCGCCATCAAACGCTGGCGCCAACCGGAAGTCTAGAATATTCCGTTTCGATGAGTTTTTCAAAACTTGCTGGGTGCCTTAACCTCCCCTGTCACACTGACTGAAGTGGCTTTCTTTCAACATGCTAACTTACTCCTCATAGACAAGCTACCTGAGCATTTTTTGAAGGCAAACACACACACAAAAACAAAATATACGTTGCCTATCAAAGTGGAGGTGGGAAACATATTTCAAATATCGCTGCCAGAGAGACCAATAACTGGGTGACTAGTAAATTCCAGATCAGCCATTGCGCATGCTGCTATAACACGAGAGTGTCTCGGTCAGCTAAATCTATTGAGCATCAATTGTATAGAAACAACAATCATCTGGGGAAATTTGACTTGTGGCACTGCATCCTAAGGAGTGCAACGACTCAAAAATAGGAATTTCCCCTTGCATTGTGGAATGTCCTTTCCTCTGCCATACATAAAATGTACTATTCAGTTTGCACATTTGGACCACTCCCGGCACCTCCTTGTTCCAACCCTATTATTACTGAATTCCTCTTCTATAATACTATTTTGCTGTTTTTTTATGTCTAGTGCATACGTTGCACTAGATCAGGCTTCCTCAACCTCGGCCTTCCAGATATTTTTGGCCTACAACTCCCATGATCCCTAGCTGGCCGGACCAGTGGTCAGGGATGATGGGAATTGTAGTCTCAAAACACCTGGAGGGCCGAGGTTGAGGAAGCCTGCACTAGATGATGCTCAGGGTCCCTTCCAACTCTTTGATTCTATGGCCCATCAGTGGGAGTGGATAC
Source organism: Podarcis erhardii (assembly GCF_964252035.2). Taxonomy (NCBI): domain Eukaryota; kingdom Metazoa; phylum Chordata; class Lepidosauria; order Squamata; family Lacertidae; genus Podarcis; species Podarcis erhardii. Next base: position 18,582,663 of record NC_138498.1, read on the forward strand.
TTTTTGCATTCAAAAGGCTTCTCTATCTGGCACCTCTGTTTGAGGATCTCAGGTAACAGGATACCCACTGGAGACCTCTGAAAGAGTCTGTGAGTTAGAGCATATGAATACAGTGTTACCTCAGGTTACAGACACTTCAGGATACAGACTCCGCTAACCCAGAAATAGTACCTCGGGTTAAGAACTTTGCTTCAGGATGAGAACAGAAATCGCGCGGTGGCAGCAGTGGGAGGCCCCATTAGCTAGAGTGGTATCTCAGGTTAGGAGCAGTTTCAGGTTAAGAATGAATTGAATTAAGTTCTTAACTTGAGGTACCACTGTATAGTGGATGTGCCAGTGGTCCATCTCATTGTAAAATGGTTCCATGAGTTCATAAGAGTTTATAATTAAAAGGCTGCTTCAGTTCCTTGGTCTAGCATTTTCTTCTTTAAAAGAAATCCTTTCAAAGTTCATCTATCTATATATCTATCATCTATCTACCTGCCTGCCTGCCTGCCTGCCTGTCTGTCTGTCTGTCTATCATCTATCGGGATGTGGGTGGCACTGTGGTCTAAACCAGGGGTCCAGGGGTCCTTCACTTTTACCTTTTTTATCTATCAACTATATCATCTATCTATCTATCTATCTATCTATCTATCTATCTATCTATCATCTATCTATCTATCATCTCTCTATTTATCTAACCTATGCAAGGAGGAATAAAAATGGGTCTTCATGGCCCCTTTCTTCCAAACCGGCACGCTTCTCAGGAGACATGAGTCTTTTCAACAATTTAGACAGAGATTGAGTTCTTTCCATGTAAAGATCAGGCATCAATCCTGCCTGTAGAGCTCCCACATTTTCTCCTGACTCCCGCCCAAGATTTCAATTCACTTCAAACACTGGGAGTAAATCTCACTGTGGCAAGAATATCCTGAGGGGACAGAGAAATTCAAATTGCAAAGTTGCTTTAGGGTTTCTTGTTCCACATTTACAATGGAATCATTTTGCTGAGTAAGTCATGGATATCAAGCTTAATTCTTAAAAAGAACCAGGTTCCCCTTTGTGGAATCGCCTTTCACTTTCAACTGGCGGGCATGAGAAAAATTGTTGTAAGACTAAAACCTCTATTAAGTTAGATACCTAAAGATCAAGGTTAGAAAGTCCAAGGCAAAACCTCACCTTAGCAGAACCTGTGTGGCTGTCTAGGAAAGTGGTTTCATGCACTGTGCTAGATAGATAGATAAAAGGTAAAGGGACCCCTGACCATTAGGTCCAGTCGTGACCGACTCTGGGGTTGCGGCGCTCATCTCGCTTTATTGGCCCAGGGAGCCAGCTTATAGCTTCCGAGTCATGTGGCCAGCATGACTAAGCCGCTTCTGGCAAACCAGAGCAGTGCACGGAAACGTCGTTCACCTTCCCGCTGGAGCGGTACCTAATTATCTACTTGCACTTTGATGTGCTTTCAAACTGCTAGGTTGGCAGGAGCAGGGACTGAGCAACGGAAGCTCACCCCATCACGGGGATTCGAACTGCCGACCTTCTGATCGGCAAGTCCTAGGCTCTGTGGTTTAACCCACAGCACCATCCACGTCCCATAGATAGATGATAGATAGATAGATAGATAGATAGATAGATAGATAGATAGATGATAGATGATAGATGATAGATAGATTCAAATAACAAATTAAGGGAACTGTAAATAACCAAATCCAGAACGAATGGGCAGCTGATGATTGGTGTGTGGGGTGTGTGTGTGTATGATATGCAATGTCCAGACTATTTATATTAAAAAGAATTTTACTTTCATAAACATTTGACTGAGATGAATATATTTATTATCTCATGCCTATTCACTTACACGTCTTATAGAAAGTTCCTGCACCATGTTTCTCCCTATTATTGTTTAGGGATCTCCCTCTCTCTGTTTCACTTCAAACAGATCACGCTGGCACACACTGTCCTCAGTATGGTTTGTGTTTTAATGAAAACCTGCCCAATCCAGACTTCCGAAACCAGTGCATGCACCCAAAAACAGCTGCTTTTTAAAAAATTGTCCTTCTTCAGAATTTTTGATGCTGATCTCCAGCCACAAAATGTGCACAAGGTGTAATTTAGGGGGAAATGCATATAAGAATATATCTAATGGTGGCAAAATGCATTATGTTGGGGGAAAACAGCTTGCAAAAAATAAATTTTAATAAATGCAAAATTGCGTGCAGAAATGTGTACCGTTTGGAGAGCTGTGCATGAAAATGAGTCTGCATTTCCATGCAAACTTTTAAAAGAAAAATTGACAATTGGATAAGGAAATAGGGCAAAGCGAAGATTGGGGGAAAATGAGAAATGGAGAGAAACTGAAATGGATAGCTTCACTCATCCCTAATCTGAATGAGCTCTAGGTGGTCCATTCACACATGCAAACCATTTAGGGAGTGCTGTGCCCATTTCTTCAGAACTACAGAATTGTGACTCTGGTCTTCCTCCACCCGATGGAATTGCTTGTGTTCATTGTGACACAAAGAGGGAGTTCACCTCCCCCCCACCAAACTTAAATGACTGTGAAATAGTGTATGATAGTAAGTGCTAAAGTAAAGAAGATGCCAGAAAGTCCCTGAAATTAAGGGACAAATAACTTCTACAGACTGTGCTCAGTAGTCGACTGAAAGTAAGTACCCAAAGTGGAGATGGAAAGAATTTAAAGTCCCTACTAGAGAAGTATGGCAAATTAAGTTGATGGACTATGCTGAAATGGCAAAAATGACCGGAAAGCTCAGAAACTAGGATGACCAAAAATTTAATAAGAAATTGGGGGGGGTATAATTTATGTAGAAGACCACTGTAAGCAGTTGAATAACACTTGTAATAAGAACTATGGATATAATGGAGTTACCAAAAAGCCTTGGACTATTGAAATAAGATGCAGTAGAAAAAGGGTAACAACAGAACCCATGGAGGGGAAGGAGGAATCTTTGAATTGTGGGTTTGTTGTGGTATGATTATAATTTTAAATTTGTAAAACCAAATAAAAATTATTTTGAAAAAGAAAGAAAAAGTAAGTACCGTATTTTTCGCTCTATAAGACACACCAGACCACAAGACGCACCTAGTTTTTGGAGGAGGAAAACAAGAAAAAATATATTCTGAATCCCAGAAGCCAGAACAAGAGGGATTGCTGTGCAGTGAAAGCAACGATCCCTCTTGCTGTTGTGGCTTCTGGGATAGCTGCGCAGCCTGCATTCGCTCCATAAGACGCACACACATTTCCCCTTACTTTTTAGGAGGGAAAAAGTGAGTCTTATAGAGCAAAAAATACGGTACGTACCCAAAGTAGGCCCTTTCCCCTGAATTGTAAACAGGGCAGAGATTGCCAAGTCTTCTCCCGATCACTCCCTTTTGGCTTTATTTGCTCAAAGTATCTACAGTAAATTCTGCCCTCTTCATTTTCCATTAGAAAGATTAATAATAGGGAGCTTAGCAACAATGGCTATATTGCTGTCACATGACAGAGTCTTGGCAGCGGTTAAGGTCAATCTGCAATAAGCGTAGATTGAACATCGTTAACTTTCTGACACATTTGCCTCTGGAGCTGAGTGCTAGATAGCTTGCCAAAGGTCTTCTCCCCCAAATAAAAAAAGAAATGTCTAATAGAGATATTGAACAAAACTGGATAAGAGGCCACAAGATCAGGACCTTGGATTGCATACTTTTCACGGGTGAAAAGTGAACCTCAAATCATCTTCATACATACAGTAAAACCCCTGCGAACATCCGCCTCCTCTAGCGTTCATCACGGCAAGCATCCGCGGCAAACCCGGAAGTACCGGAGTGGGTTACTTCTGGGTTTGCCGCTCACGCGTGTGCAGAAGTGCTAAATCGCGCTTTGCACATGTGCAGAAGCGCAAAACCACTCTGCACGCCTGCACATATGTGGCACTTTGTCCTGTGTCATTTGCAGGTTGAGGCGGGGCCTCCGGAACGGATCCCCGCCTTAACCCGAGGTTCCACTGTACTGTGATTTTTCAGTATCAACTAAAGCTGCAGACCTTTGGTCTTATTCCCAGATAGTTGAAGCTGGAACAAAAAGTCCCTTGGTTTAATCCAGCAGAGCTCTTTTTAGGTTCTAAAAATGAACATATGGAACTAAGACACACCTAGTTTTTAGAAGAGGAAAACAAGAAAAATATATTCTGAACGAAACAGTGGATGTATGATTTTTGTGGTTCATGCTGTGGTTGCCTCTAGAAACCAAACCAATTTGGTACTGCCTTAAGGCTTGCCTTGGGCTGACAGAATTATAATTAGCAGAAGTCTCTAATAACAAATGAGTGAAGTTCTTCCTCCTGTTACCTGTCGTGTTACTATGGCCATTGAAAACACACAAAAACCAGCACATATTTTTCATTAAACACTTGTACGGAAGATTGTGCCACTGGCATAATAACTCGAGGCTGTTCCTGACATAAGATGGCAAAGTTGTTTAATATGGTGCTTCAAATTACAGATCGGGTGTGTGTAACACAAAACTTGACATTATTCAATTCACTTTCAGTATAATAATTTCTTACCTTTTGACATCCCATCCTTACATCTGTGATATTCCTGTTGTATTCCTTTATCTTTTACCATAACTGCCATTTATTTTCTATTGTATTATATTACAATCGTTTATTTATTCTCCTTCTCTTCCATGTTATTGACTATAATTTTTTTGTCAAACAGTCTGAAGAGAACCTCCACTCTTCGACAAAGTTTCCCTTTTTTATCTCTTCTTTTTGTTGTCAACTTCACCACCTCTGCATAGTCCATTAATTTTAAAATCCATTCTTCTTTGGCTGGGACTTCTTTTTTCCACTTGTGTGCATATAGGATTCTGGCTGTGCTAGTAGCGTACAGAAACAACTTAACCATCTCTTTTTACCATCTGTATCTCATTTACATATAAAGTTCCTTTATTGCATAGCAAGCTGTACATGTAATATCTATTTTCCACAACTAAAAATACATATTTTAAAAAGCAATAATAATCATAGCTTTCCACTGTAAGCTTGATGATACAAAGATATTATTTACCCAGTACTGTGGGTTAAACCACAGAGCCTAGGACTTGCCGATCAGAAGGTCGGTGGTTTGAATCCCGGCGACGGGGTGAGCTCCCGCTGCTCGGTCCCTGCTCCTGCCAACCTAGCAATTCGAAAGCACGTCAAATAGGTACCGCTCCGGCGGGATGGTAAACGGCGTTTCCGTGTGCTGCTCTGGTTCGCCAGAAGCTGCTTAGTCATGCTGGTCACATGACCCAAAAGCTGTCTGTGGACAAACGTCAGCTCCCTCGGCCTATAGAGCGAGATGAGTGCACAAGCCCATAGTCGGTCACAACTGGACCTAATGGTCAGGGATCCCTTTACCTTTACCTAATCTTTTTAATAATAATAATAAAAATTTTATTTGATTTTGCAAGCATAAAGTTATAATAATACCAAGTACATATCCATATTTAGAGATTTCTCTGACTCTCCAGACTTCCCACCATCCCCTCCAAGGGTCTTATTGTTAACGTTTTCAACTGCATATTATTTCATGAGCCATATTCTCCATATTGTCCATAGTGATTGTTACATCACAAGTGTTATTAAAATCCTGCTAATGTTTTCATCTGCTTACAGTGGTCTCCTAAATAAATTATCATTTTTTCCCATTCTTTCTTGAAGTTTTTGCCTTCTTGGTTCCTGAGTTTTCCAATCAGTTTCGCCATCTCGGCAGAGTCCATTCCTCTCTGCTAGGGACTTTGTCTTCTTTCCATCTCTAGGCTAGTAGCATCTATGTGGCTATTTTCTGCTCCTTTGGGATGTTGGTACCTACAATTCCTAATAAGAAAGCTTCTGGTGGGTGTGTGTGTGTGTGTGTGTGTGTGTGTGTGTGTGTGACCCAGTAATCTTACTGTTTCCCCATCCTAATCTAGGGACTGAGTGATAGAACATCTTCCTTCCATGCAGACGGTCCCTGGAGAGCTTCTGCCTCCCAGTGGAGCAATAGTCTGACTCAGTACAAAGCAGTTTTTTATGTTTTGCTTCCCACCTTAGATTCAATTTCAGGTCCAGTTTCTTCATTACAGCCTTGCAAAATCCCAGTAACCTTTCAGATTTATCTGTCAAACTTTTGTTTACAACAAAGCTTGCAGAAGCTGAGCACCATTGTCTCGTTCTTCCCTCAAATTCCTGTCTGTTTGTCATACCCACTTTTTCGTCTTTGTTTCCTGTAAGCACAATACTTTACAGACAGCATGTTCACCCTATGGCAAAACAGCAGTATGTTATGCGATGCTCTTCTGGCAGTGCTTTTCGTCAGTTTTCTTGTTTCTGACAAATATGGTTTTAATCTGCTAGGTTGCTTTTCAATTGCATGCTGCTGAGAATGCATCTGATGGCAGGGATTTGCAAGCAGTGGTCTAGAATGCATTCCCTTTCTGGGACTGTTAAGGTGGGGTTTGCCTAGGGTTACCAGATGTCCCCGGTTCCCAGGGACAGTCCCCGGATTTGCAAATCTGTTCCCAGACAAATTCCATCCCTGGAATGTCCCCAGATTTGCAGATCTGTCCCCGGGAAATGTGGCAGCAGCAGCCTCAGCAGCCCGGAGCCAGCCTGGTAGCACAGTTACCTCTGGCTGGCTTCAGGAACTACAGCTGCCATGGCGCCCGCCATTTTTCCTCTCTGGAAGTCCCCATATGATGTGTCTTGTGTGCAACCCATCATATGGGACTTCTGGAGAGGAAAAATGGCAAGCGCCACGGCCGTGAGCAGCGAGCAGCTCCTGAAACCAGCCAGAGCCAACTGAGCTACCAGGCTGTCTCCAGGCTGCTGACTGCCACTGCCACTGCTGAAGGGGAACCAGGGATGTCCAGTGGTACAGATCTCCTGCTTGCTGCCCCCTTTGTTTTGACTGATCAGGGGAGGCTCGGGAGTTCTGGGTTTTTTTAAAAAAAACTGTGCATTTATGTTTCACAGGGTGTGAAAGAAGGGCTTTGCACCTTGCCTGGCAGAGAAACTGCATGCCTTGCACCCCTCCTGGGCAACGGTCACCCGTCCACAACTCCCAAGCCTCCCCTGATCAGTCAAAACAAAGGGCAAAGGGGGCAGGAGATCGGTGGAGGCTCAGGAGTCATGGACAGAAAAAGTGAAAGTGAAAGTGAAGGCGAAGGCTCAGGCCAGGGCGAAGTTGAAGACCTGGGCCATGGCAAAGGCAAAGGTGAATGCTTGGGCAAAGGCAAAGGCCCAGGCCCAGGCCCAGGCGAAGGTGAAGTCAAAGGTCTGGGCTCAGGCCCAGGTCCGGGTCCGGGTCCGGGTCCGGGTGAAGGCAAAGTCGGAGGCCTATTGCGAAGGCATAGACAAAGGCCCAGGCCACAATGAAGGCCCAGATCAGGGCAAAGGCAAAAGTGAAGACCTGGGTCAGGACAAAGGCAAAGTCAAAGACCCGGGCCAGGGCGGAAGCAAAAGCAAAGGCCCGGGCCAAAGCAAAGGCAAAGGCGACAACCCAGGCCAGGGCAGAGGCAAAGGCAAAGGTGAAGGACTGGGTCACGGCAAAGGGAAAGGGAAAGGGAAAGGGAAAGGGAAAGGGAAAGGGAAAGGGAAAGGGAAAGGGAAAGGGAAAGGGAAAGGGAAAGGGAAAGGCCCAGGCCAGGGCCAGGGCAAAGGGAAAGGTGAAGGCGAAGGCGAAGGCGAAGGCAAAGGCGAAGGCAAAGGTAAGGGCCCGGGCCACAGCGAACGCAATGGCAAAGGCTCAGGCCAGAGAGAAGGTGAAGGCGAAGGCCCGAGCCAGGGCGAAAGCAAAAGCAAAGGCAAAGGTAAAGGCCCAGGCCAGGACGAATGCCAAGGTGAAGGCCCGGGCCTGGGCGAATGCAATGACAAAGGCCCGAGCCAGAGAGAAGGCAAAGGCGAACACTTGGGCAAAGGCAAAAGCAAAGGCCCACGCCATGGCAAAGGCAAAGGCAAAGGGAAAGGACAATTTTTTACTAAAAAAGACGACAATGTAAATTAATTATAGACGACAAAAACATCAAAGTATTCAAATAGGTACCAAAAAGATTACTGAAAAAGAGACAGAACTGCAGACCGTTAACAGACACACTGAACAGAAACTCAATAATATTTCAGTGGGAATTCCCAGAGGGAATTACATTTACCTACAAAGAAAAAAGGAGAACCTTAAGAATAATAGACGAAGCAGAAAAATTTCAGAGGAGGTACAAAAAAGAACTGGGAGAAACATCATCAAAAAAGAAGAAGGAGTAGAAGAACCACAAGAAAACTAGTGAAGAGAATAAAAGAAACTCTAAAGATAACAGGGGGTTAGATAAATATAAATAAAGTGTAATGGATTTGAAGATGATCTCGTGGAATGTTAATGGGCTCAATAATAAATTAAAAAGAAATAAAACGTGTGTGTTTTTTTAAAAAAAGATTTGGGATATCATCTGCCTGCAAGAATCCCATGTAGCCAGAAAACATGAGAGAGTACTAACAAACAAGAGATTAGGTCAAGAATTTACCTCTTTAGATATAAAAAAGAAAAGAGGAATTGTTATTTATATAAATCCCAATTTAGAGGCTAAACAGGTCTTTAAAGATGAAGAAGGCAGAATACTAGGCGTAAAGATAACAAGAGGAAGGGAACAAATAGAAGTTGTAGGTATCTACGCGCCAAATGCTAACAAAACAAAGTACTTTAAAGAAGTAGAGGAGAGATTACTAGATTACATACATGATGAGATCATCCTAATGGGAGAGCTAAACGGGGTTACTTCGCTGGAGCTAGACAGAACAGAAAGAGTCAGGAAATCTAGGAAAGGGCGACTGCCACATTCATTTTTCCAAATGGTAGAAAACTTAAATTTAAGGGATAAATGGAGATACAAAAATCTGAACAGGAATCAGTACACACATATTTCAGAAGCTAAACAATCAGCTGGAAGAATTGATGGTATATGGGTAACAAATAATTTAATAATTATTAATACACAAAGTCGACATCCAGCCAAAAAAATTTACAGATCATAATGCAATAGTTTTGGAATTAAGGAATAAAGGGAAGATAAACAAAAGGTGGAGACTGAACGATGATTTATTTAACGATGAAGAGATCGTAAGCAGAGCACAAAAAGCACTAAAAGATTTCTTTGAAATAAATAAAATACAAGACACTGACATTAGAATAATATGGGACACGAGAAAAACCTTTATAAGACGATTTTATATACAGCAAACATGAGATATAAAAGAATACAAGAAGAAAAATTAGAACAAATAAGAAAAGAGATATCACTAAATAAAAAAGAATAGCTAAAGAACCAAAAAATAAGGATGCAATACATAAGATGAAAGTATTACAAACCCAAATCTCATCAATATTAGAATATGCGATTGAAAATAACATAAAATGGATGAGACAAATATCAAGTGTTTGGGTGGTGAGAAATGATCTCTCTAGGACATGTGCTATGAATTATAAATGTTGTTGGTACTTCCGTGCTCAAGCTGCCCTAAGGATAATTTTCCTTTTGGTCATTGAACTCATATTGCACTCCTTGCAAGAAATTAAAACTATTTGTTAACCCTGTGGATGGGAAAGAACCTGTCCTCCGAGATTGTCCTGTATGCAATGCCAAACTTGCATGCCCATGCAAATACCGTTATACAGGGAAAGCAGTTAAAAGTTAGAATAGGCAAGTAAATGGACAAAATGTAGAACCACCGCTAGTATAATGTGGTGAGTGGAAGAAAAAGAAAGAAAGAAAGAAAGAAAGAAAGAAAGAAAGAAAGAAAGAAAGAAAGAAAGAAAGAAATCCCACAGTGTAAGATTTCCCTTTCTGGGCTAGAATAAATGCATAGGCCTTCAGTCGTGTACCCACATAACCTCAGAGTATGCCCCATTGAACCAGACTTCTTTTAGAAAAGTACAGTGCTGTAAGCTGGATTCATAGCAAATGAGCTAAATGTAACACCCTGTAGAAATGAGACAAGCTAGTCATCATGATTAAAGTCCATTAATTTCAGTGGGAACCGAGATCAACTCATTGAACCCAATTGGGCTTAATGAATCCCTTCATTTCACTGCACTAGGATCTGTCTGCAGCTATTTTCAACTGGTCTGCTTGACAGACTTAAAAGCTCAGTTGATGCAAGTTTTTAGTTTGAGTGCAAAATTTACATTTTTTCACTTGCCTACTCAAAGTTTGCATCTTCAGCTCATACACACAGTGGGTTGTCCCTTTTTTCTGACTTTACTGAGAATTAGACTTTTTTTGATGAATAGCTTTTCTAAGGTTTTTGGGTGACATTCAACTAAGTTTTACTTAGAGTAGAAAATGACTTCAGTTAGGTCCATTAATTTCAATGGGTCTACTCTTAAGTTAAACTTCATAGAATACCACCCTTTATAGTTGACTTCTGGTCTAATACTGGGAGGTGGGGGGTCAACAAGAGTTTTTCTAAAGGACTCTAATTTGTAACTAGTTAATGATTACCTGTTGATAAACTGAGAGTGAACCTTTAATCATGTGTTGAAGGCACTGAGTTGCAAATTCGCCATCTTGAAAGGGTGGTGGTTGTTAGTCTTCCTCTGAATATGACAAAGCATGTGGTAATGGCTCCCCAAAAGCAGGCTCGAGAGACAGAGACCTCTGCTTATGGGTCTGATTGGATCATTTCATATTTTGTAAGATGCTGAGCCTGTGCTGGACAGCAGAAGACATTGTATGGATATTTCTGATGTACACTTGATGTTTTAGTTCTGTTATGAAGAAAGTTCTGCTAGTAAAATTTGAATGATGTTTCCACAGGCTTGGACAATGTTGAATTTCCAAAGGAGTTAGTTCTTATGCTTCCAGTAGCTTCAAACTGCACAATATTTAAAATCTGCAACACATACTCCCCTTATTAAAGATAGAGGTGGTAGGGCCAAATTATAGTGAAATGACTAAAACCACCTTGTAAGTCACTGGCTTAGCTGAGATTTGTCTTCTGTTCTTCACATTTTAAGCAGGTAACTATTATGCAACACCAGCCTTTTTGGAACAGGCAAAAGTTCTATTTTCATATATATGGGCTCTAGACCTATGCAGTGGCTGAACAAGAAGGAACAGTTGGCCCTATATTGATTTAGCATTCTCAAAGGAGTGATTTTTTAATGCAGGCCATATGGTGGCTACAGCTGTGTATAATATGCCTTTGCTTTCTCAACCTTTGCTAGGATACATGCATTAGTGTATTGGCACACCAGTTTTGGAGCTGGTAGAATGCCATTTTGTGTGAGAAACCTGGACATAAACCGCCAGGAAGAGATTTCAAAGGATCAAGTGGGCATTCATAGCTCACATTTTCTGCAAGGGTTGTTGTTGTTTTTTTTAAAAAAACAAGACTTTAAATTGAAGAGCTTCAGCCAATGCATCTGAAAATATAAGTCAAAAATAAAAATAAAAATGTTAAATCTAGCACTCTTGGGCATGAGAAGAATTAGCTTATGATCTAGGAAGAACTCCCCCCCCCCCCCCCGAGGAGATGAATCCTGTACTGAAAACCTGTGACAGGATGGAAAATAAGAGCGGGTAGGGTATTGAAGGATTAAAGACAAGCTGAACTAAATGCCACCTAAATGCCAACAACAAACTATTTCTAATATTCTCAAAGCAGAACTTACATAAGAATGAGGCAGTGAAAGCAGATCATATCCTTTTAAATCTTCACAAAAACCCGCACCCCACAAGCACTATGATCACATATTCTCCAACATTTCCCTGATGAAAATAGGGACGTCATATTACATAATGATGATGATGATTTTACTTTTCATACCCCACCCATCTGACTGGGTTGCCCCAACCACTCGGGGCAATTCCCAACATATATAAAAACACAATACAAACCATTAAACATAAAAAACCCCTTCTCTATACAGGACTGCCTTCAGATGGCTCCAGGATCACATAACTCCATACCCTCCAACATTTCTTTGATGCAAATTGGGATGTCCTAAGGAAAAGCAGGACATTCCAGGATCAAATCAGAAACTGGGAAAGCTTCTGAAAATATGGGACTTTCTCTGGAAAATAGGGATATTTGGAGGGTCTGTGATCGGAGAGTGTTTGGTGAGATTCTTGCCCTGGATTGGAAGCTACAGCTCTCAATAAGCAAATGCCAGCTCTCCCCCTTCTCCTGGCTTTACATGGTATTGTTTATATTTTTTTCTATCAATCTGGAGGTGGGCTGTCTGTCTTTGATTACATGGAAGGGGTTACCCCCCCCCCCAGATAACCTTGGAGGGGCAACACCTGGGAGAAACTGTGCTTTGGTCCGAATACACCTTCCTGTATTTGGGATTTGGACAAACCGCTCGAACAGCCCTAGTAAAAAGGTAAAGGTAAAGGACCCCTGGATGGTTAAGTCCAGTCAAAGGTGACTATGGGGTGTGGCACTCATCTCACTTTTCAAGGCAAGGGAGCCAGCGTTTGTCCACAGACAGCTTTCTGGGTCATGTGGCCAGCATGACTAAACTGCTTCTGGTGCAACGGAACCCTTGACGGAAACCAGAGCGCATGGAAACGCCGTTTACCTTCCCACTGCAGCAGTAGCTATTTATCTACTTTTACTGGTGTGCTTTCAAACTGCTAGGTTGGCAGAAGCTGGGGCAGAACAGCAGGAGCTCACCACCGTCGTGGGGATTCCAACCAGCAACCTTCCAATCAGCAAGCCCAAGAGGCTCATTGGTTTAGACCACAGCGCCACCTGCGTCCCACTAGTAAAGACCTGACAATAAGTCAATTGAATAGTTTCACAATATGTTTCCCTATGGCTTTCGAAAAATGTTACTAGTTTTATTCAAAGGAATGTTTGCTTTTTCCCCTTCATGATTTCTGAAATATCTTGAGCTATCTCTTTCGAGTTTCTGCAAAATGCCCGTGGTGTCACCAGCGAAGGATGACCGGCTCACACATGACAATGGAATGTGGTACTTGCAGGTTTTAACAGTGTGCAGTTCTGTGCAAAATGAAGATGCATTGCTCTAGACATCCGGTAGACGTCTGCCAGAGAGCCGGGGCCACTCACAGCTTTCTCAAGCATGTCCGCAAGCATTCAGATACTCATGTTTCCTTTTTGCACTTTATGTATCCCTTGTAGGAAGCACCAGGGTAAACATGACTATAAAAGTGTGAATCAGCCCATGGAGAACCGGAGCTGGTGGGAATACAGAACTGTGATTGTTTCTTTCTCACCCCCCATGTAAACAATGCTCTGACATTTCCATTAGACTGCTGCGTGTTTGTGAAGCCAGAAGCATTAAATTTTTCACATTTGACAATTCAGTGTGCAGCGTGTGGTATTTTTTCTCCCTTGAGCAAATCAACGCAGGCAAATTTTTCTTTTATTTTTTTGAAAACACGAACGAGCCCTTTATCTCTATTCCTCAAATGCCACACTTGCTCCAGTAATTCATGACACCTGTGTGTTCTGCAGTCCTGGTCGCTTCAGTCCCAAGGAACGCTGTGTTCCAAACTGGGTGTCCGCTCCTCGTTTTATTTGTTGCTGGCTCTTTTTTTGTACAGTGATAAATGCTTGGTAGGAGTCAGAGTCCATCAACCTCTGTGTCTGCCACCATCAATCACTGGCCTGACTTGATGTAGCAGTTCTTACCCTTTGCCTCAGAGCTCTTAAAAGAATGTAAAGTCCTGACCAGTGTGGGATTTGGTCAGACTAAATAAGGCTTGTCACTCAAACTGGAGATATGACTCTCCACCACCACTAGAGGGGTTCTGTTTCATCCAGGGTCAGGTGAATTCACACACAACATTGCTCAGCCCAGGATTTCTTAAGCAGCCTGCCAGTCTCCATTACATTGTTTCTAGCTTCTCTCAAGGTAGTATTTATTTGTTTAAAGTCTTTATATTACATTTTCAGTCACAAAGGGAACTCAAAGCAGTTTACATAAATCAGTCAAAACACTGGGCTGCATCTAATGCTGTGGAAGTGGAACTCTGATCCTCCGATGGGACTTCCTTTATTCTCATCTTACACCCCCAAAAAATCTACTCTGGAGGTTCTACCAACCTATTGGGGGCCCTTCCAACTCTACAGTTCTATGACTCTATGAGTAGTCCAAACTAATTGTTGAGTAGTCCAAACTAATTAGTTGAACTAATTTATCATATTGTTCCATTCCAGGAAAACTCCCAATCAAGTGACATTGAGAATGTCTCTAGAAACTAGGGACTCAGCTAGATTGGTAAAGAAAAAGAGATTTATATGTGTTGTATATGCGATATAACACTGTGACACCAGATGGCTCTGTGGAGTCCCGGATTTCCCTACCAGATTTCCCTGTATGAGTTTACAACGCATTTAACTGAATTGCTTCTTTGACTTGTCTAGATCCAGCCTAGCTGTCACCCAACATGCAGCAGTGATTCCTTGAACTATGGGTCTTTACAGAGCTTTATTTCATTCGGAGCTCACGGAAGCTCAATTCCGGCACCTCTCAAGTGGGCCGTTCTTAGAGAATAAGGGATAAGTTCATGGTGAGCTCCAGCACCTCTTTTTCTAGAAAAACAGCCCTGGATCTTTATCACATAAAATAGTCTAGATCAGCCTTCCCCAAGCCATGTGTCCTCCACATGCATAAGGGTATAATGTGCTGGCAGAGGCTGATGGGAATTGTACTTCAAAATATCTGGACAACACCAGGTTGGTGAAGGTTGTAGACTTTGTAGTTTACAGTTCAAAGGGATAAATGGTCATTAAGAAATCTGAGAAGAGAGGATGCCAAGAAACAGGGAATTATGTTCACATGTGGTGGGGGTGTAAATATGTACAATTTTTTGGCAAAGGGTATTTAAGGAGATCCAGTAGTGATGTATGGAAGTGAGAGCTGGACCATAAAGAAGGCTGATTGCTGAAGAATTGATGTTTTTGAATTATGGTGCTGGAGGAGACTCTTGAGAGTCCCATGGACTGCAAGAAGATGAAACCTCTCCATTCTTAAGGAAATCAGCCCTGAGTGCTCACTGGAAGGACAGATCCTGAAGCTGAGGTTCCAATACTTTAGCCACCTCATGAGAAGAGAAGACTCCCTGGAAAAGACCCTGATGTTGGGAAAGATGGAGGGCACAAGGAGAAGGGGACGACAGAGGATGAGATGGTTGGACAGTGTTCTCGAAGCTACCAGCATGAGTTTGATCAAACTGCTGAAGGCAGTGGAAGACAGGAGTGCCTGGTGTGCTCTGGTCCATGGGGTCACGAAGAGTCGGACACGACTAAATGACTAAACAACAACAACAACAATTTAAGGAGATAACAGAAATCAGTGGGTTAAAACTGACCGAAAATCCAGAGGTAGCATTATTATCAATTTATGACGGGGTGGAAGGTTTGCAGGCTATGAAGAACCTGCTCACAAATTTATTGACAGCTGCATGAATTATTATAGCTATGAGTGGAAGGGGCAAGCAGAATATAAAATGGAAGAATGGTATAAAGAGGTGTGGGATATAGCTATTAATGATAAGTTAACATGTGCCATTAAGGTAAGATGGGGAATATGCAGGAGAAATGATTTTGAGGAGATATGGAAGGCTTTTGTAGAATGTGTACTGTTAAAACAAAAGGGGTCAAACCATCACAAGAGTTGTTGAAATTTTGGGAGGTTGGATAGTTATAATGGAATGGTCTTGGTGGTGGGGTGCACATTTTTATTCTTATTTATCTATGATTATTACTTTGTCAAAATAACATAACATAAAACATAACATAACATAACAGGAAAAAAAGAAAAGAAACCTGAGAGGGTGTAATCTTTGGGGGGCACAAACCGGTTATTTTTGTAAATGGTCAGCACACTTCACCAAATTACAGTGGTACCTCGGGATGCGAATGGGATCCGTTCCGGAGCCCCGTTCACATCTTGAATAGAATGTAAGACGCAACAGTGCATCTGTGCGTGCATGGGTTGCATTTTGCTGCTTTCGCACATGTGTGTGATGTCATTTTGATCGTCTGCGCATGCGTGAGCGGCAAAACCCGGAAGTAACATGCTCCGTTACTTCCGGGTTTTGCCGCTCACGCATGCGCAGACGATCAAAATGACATCACACACATGTGCGAAAGCAGCAAAATGCAACCCATGCACGGAAGTAACATGCTCCGTTACTTCCGGGTTGCCGCAGAGCGCAACCCGAAAGCGCTTAACTTGAAGCACATTCAACCCGAGGTATGACTGTATATTCTTGCCAAAGGATAAATTACCTCGACATACACATTTGCACCTTCCTTGATAGGACAGCTAAATTTTATACAGAACTTCTGTATCCAAAAATGGGTGTGGGGTGGGGTAAGGTTAAACAAATTGATTGTTTTCCATTAAGTTGGCCTATTTGTATTAGGTATGTCACTCAAACGTGTCTAACTTCAACAGTGGACAGAAGAATGGAACATGAATAGGAGGCCTGCCAAGCAAATCATTATGTGGCTGTTGTTTAAGGAGTTTGTGATATTCCTTAACCTGGGTGAAGCTTAATTAAAGTCAATGAAGCAAAAAAAAAAAAAAAAAAAGTGTTCAAAAACAGATTATTTTCTATCGCTTACAAAAAACATAACATGTGCAGCTTTAATGGGAATGTGCTTTTGTGGGGGACCCTTTAAGCTAATCCCCGCCTGTCAATCAGAGGTATCTGCATAGTGATTTCCACCCCTCTTTGGTTCCAAAATATTGCACAATGGATTCATTTCACTAGGCCTCCATCCATGGCAGCAAAGTCATGTGTAATCGAAAGTTCCTCTCGGAAATCAGATTTCTAGACGGAACACAGCAAAAAAATGCATGAAGATAAACAGAGACAGAACAAATTTGAGACTATTACCTGATATGAGAACAATACTTCCTTTATAACCAAGGATGTGTGGTTAATATCTTGCTGCATAAAGTGATGGTCCCTGTTGCCTTGAAAGGAGCAGCAGTACAGTCAGTCTTAAATAAATTGACTCTGGGTCTTTTGGGTTGGACTACCTACACAAAGGACGCGGATGGCGCTGTGGGTTAAACCACAGAGCCTAGGGAGGCCACTAGGGGGCGCATTGGAAGATGGCCGACAATACCATCTCTCCGACCCAGGGCCGGCACAGGCAGACATCCATCTGCATCTAAGACATGGTGAAGAAGAAAGCTGAGGGAGGGAAAGGCTGCAGCAATTTATTGCATTCCCTTCAGCATGTCTCTGATGAAAATAGGGATGTCCTAAGGAACATCGGGACATTCTGGGATCAAATCAGAAACCGAGACGGCTTCTGTAAATCCGGGACTGCCCCTGGAATATAGGGACACTTGCAAATATAGAAATAAAGCTCTGTGGTTGTTTGCCCCTAAACTTACTAAATGTTAGATATTTGACTGCTAATTTCCCACAGATGGAGACTGAGGTCTTCAATGTGGCGTCACATTGATGCACAATGATGCAGATAACTATGGAAATGTAGTTCTCATTGCTCCCAGTGAATGGTAGATGTCCAGGCATTTGAGACCATTTGACTCTTTCGGCCATTTTTTGCATTCTAAACGTAAGTAGTATATATTTCACTAGCTGTCCCTTGATCAAATGTAAATATGATTTTAAGGACATTCCACATGGCAGGAATCTATGTGAAAAGGTGGAATTTACTGTGAAACGTGTTGAGGAGGCTTATTGTTAAGTCAAGTGTGGTCAGCATAAAATGTTCCTCTTTAGTAGGTTTTTCTCTTTTAAAGGTAACAGGTCAGGAACACAGTTGCACTTCTCCTCCTGAAAGCCTTTTGTTAGTAACAGGAGATAAAAACGTGAAATCAGTTTAATTAACCACACCACTCTGCCCGAAAATCCCAAGCAGAAATTAAAAGTGGTTCAGACTAATGATTTTGTATTTACTCCATTGGGACTTTCTTTTGCCCTGCTGGGGTTAACATAAACTTTGTTATTTAAAAAAGCTTAATCAGGATTTTTTGCTACTTCTGATTAGGGTTTCCCTCTTGTTCTTGGTTCCCCCACCTTTGAAAAAACAACAACTATCTCCTGCTGCACTTTATTGGAGACAAACGATTTTTTAGCAGAGTTCAGGATTGTCATGCAGTAGCAAAATTTGTCACAAATGTAAGAATTGCTCTTATCCCACGCAGGTTGCGCTGTGGTCTAAACAACTGAGTCTCTTGGGCTTGCCAATTGGAAGGTTGGCAGTTCGAATCCCCACTATGGGGTGAGCTCCCGTTACTGTCCCAACTCCTGCCAACCTAGACCCTTGGAATTCTACTCAATATTGTTCCAGAGCAAAACTCCGACGTATAGTTAGCAGAATAAAAACTTAAACATGTTGCAGGATTTCCAAAAAATAGACCAGAGGCAATTCATATTTCATCCAGCAGTGCTTTACTGCTACTGAAGGCAAATGAGCATAATGGTCACAAATCCAACACATTCAGGATTGGCACTATCCGTTAGAAATCCATTTGCAGCAGACTTAATTAAACCTACAATAACTTATAATACGACTAAATCTTAAATCTGTATACAGAACACCACACCAGAAGGAAGAGAGATAGAAAGAGAAAAGTGAAACCCAGACTCCTTCTGGCCTTACTTTTGTAGTCAGCATGGCCTTGACAGAAGAGAAGAGAACCAGCTTAATAATAATAATAATAATAATAATAATAATAATAATAATAATTTATTGGCTGGGCTTCCAACAAAATATTAAAATACAGTAATGCATCAAACATTAAAAGCTTCCCTAAACAGGGCTGCCTTCAGATGTCTTCTAAAAGTCTGGCAGTTGTTGTTCTCTTTGACATCTGGTGGGAGGGTGTTCCACAGGGCGGGTGCCACTACCGAGAAGGCCCTCTGCCTGATTCCCTGTAACTTGACTTCTTGCAGTGAGGGAACCCCCAGAAGGACATCAGTGTCTGGGTAGAATGATGGGGGTGGTTTAAGCCAGTTGTACTCAGCTTCTCTGAAGGAATAACCCAAACATCCTGAACCTTCTGTTTGCCTCTTTCACACAGAGTAGCTTCCAGAACCCTCTTGAATCAATTAGAACAGGAAAGATCTCTACACATCAGATCAATACTTTCTGTACTAAGAAATTGTAATGGTTCTAGGGTTTGCTCGTGCATAAAATCGGCGCCACACCTGGCTGGGTTGCCTGAGTGAACCCTTTCTGTCCGGACAGCCACTCACCCATGGGTGTCTCAATCGCTGGCAGAATCCATCAGTGGGCGTTTCTTGAACTTCTTCCAGCAAAGAAGCTCTTTGACGCCTAGTCTCCGCCTACTCTCCCTGCATGGAAGCCTCCTGAGCAGGGAGGGTGTGGGCAGCGGAGGACCCATGCTCTCCCGGCTGGTCTCCGGCGAGGAGTCATGGAGCCACCTCGCCGATTCCCCCATCTGCCCCCCTTCTCTACTGGTGCTACGCTGATTTCCTTCCCCAGAAGATGGGCTGCTTCTCTCCCTCCCGGGATGCTCTCCGGAATCCCTCTAGAGCCCTCCCTCTCCCTCTGGGTCCGATGGCAGTTCCCTGACAGAAATGTACACTGAAGAGGGGATGTGCCTCTTGGGGTAAAAAATGTTTCCCACCCCTGCTATAAAGGGGAAAAGCCTTATTTTTTTTAAAAAAATAAAAATGTGAGTCCTTTTTAAGTGGCAGGTGGTACCCCTGCTCTAAAATCCATGCAGTGGACGTACCCAGCTCTTCCAACATAAAGTCCCCCCTAGCCACCAGCCAGCAAGCAATACAACAGCCAAGTTGCATGGAGCACAATTTTATTCTCTTCTCGTTGCTAATTATTATTACTGTTGTTCAGAGAGTGTGGCCACAAATCAGACCAGGATTATAGCTTGGTTGATAAAGAAAAAAACAAACAGATAGAATTATGAATAAAATAATAGATCAAGAAGAAGAAATAGTAGATCCCAGAAAAATGAAAGAAATCTTTATAAATTATTATATGAAGTTATATAAAAAAGAGCATAAAGATGGAAATAAAATAAAAGAGTATTTACAACAAAATAAATTACCGCCAATTATAGAAAAATATAGACATTTAGATTCTAACATAGAAATAGAAGAAATTGCTCAAATAATAAGAAATATGAAAAACGGCAAATCACCAGGTCCAGATGGGATTACTATGAATTATTACAAAAAATTAGAAGAAGTTATACTTCCTATCTTGAAAAAAATAAATATGAACAATATAACAGAAGATGGAAAAATTTCAGCTTCGTGGAAGGATGCATTAATAAAATTAATCCCAAAACAAGGCGCAGATCTGAAAAATATAAAAAAAGTTATAGACCAATTTCATTACTAAATTCAGATTATAAAATCTTTGCCAGAATACTAGCAAATGGATTGAAAAATTTCCTAACCAGAATAATAAACAGAGATTATGCTGGCTTCCTGCTGGGAAGGCAAATAAAGAATAATACAAGGACAATAATTGACTTACAGTGGTGCCTCGCAAGACGAAATTAATTCGTTCCGCAAGTTTTTTCTTCTTGCGAGTTTTTCTTCTTGCGAAGCACGTTTTCCCATAGGAATGCATTGAAAATCAATTAATGCGTTCCTATGGAGACCGCTTGCCAGGCTGGCGGTGCGGAGAAGGGCTTTTCTCCCCACCGCAAGCCTTCAGGACAGGTACGGGAACAGAGGGGAAGGCGCGCAGCCTGAACACGACTGAAACGTGTTCAGACCGGTTGGAACCGGTTGAATCTAGTTTGAACCAGTCTAGACCGGTTGGAACCGGTCCAAGCTGGTTGTAACCGGTTCAGGGTGGTTGGAACCGGTTGAATCCAGTTTGAATCAGTCTAAACCGGTTGGAGCTGGTTCAGACCAGTGGGAACCGGTTGGATCCAGTTAGAACTGGATTCAACTGGTTCCAACCGGTCTGAACCGGTTTCAACCAGCTTGGACCGGTTCCAACCGGTCTAGACCGGTTCAAACTAGATTCAACCGGTTCCAACCGGCCTGAACCGGTTTCAACCAGCTTGGACCGGTTCCAACTGGATTCAACCAGTTCCAACCGGTCTGAACCGTTTTCAGTCAGGTTGGAACCGGTCCAAGCTGGTTGGAACCGGTTCAGGCTGGTTGGAACCGGTTGAATCCAGTTTGAATCAGTCTAAACCGGTTGGAGCTGGTTCAGACCAGTGGGAACCGGTTGAATCCAGTTAGAACTGGATTCAACTGGTTCCAACCGATCTGAACCGGTTTCAACCAGCTTGGACCGGTTTCAACCGGTCTAGACCGGTTCAAACTAGATTCAACCGGTTCCAACCGGCCTGAACCGGTTTCAACCAGCTTGGACTGGTTCCAACTGGATTCAACCAGTTTCAACCGGTCTGAACCGTTTTCAGTCAGCTTGGACCGGTTCCAACCAGTTTGAACCAGTTTCAACCAGCTTGGACCAGTTCCAACCGGTCTAGACCGGTTCAAACTAGATTCAACCGGTTCCAACCGGTCTGAACAGGTTTCAGTCAGCTTGGACCGGTTTCAACTGGTCTAGACCGGTTCAAACTAGATTCAACCGGTTCCAACCAGTCTGAACCGGTTTCAGTCAGCTTGGACCGGTTCCAACCAGTTTGAACTGGTTCTAACTGGCTTCAACCGGTTCCAACCAGTCTGAACCGGTTCCAACTGGTCTTGACCAGTTGCAAACAGCTTGGACCACTTTAAACCGGCTTCAACCAGTTCCAACCGGTTTGAACCCGTTCCAACCAGTCTGAAACAGTTCCAACCGGTCTAGACCGGTTGCAGCCCTCTTGGTCCTGTTCCAACTGGTTGAATCTAGTTAGAACCAGTTCAGAACGGTTGGAACCGGTCCAAGCTGATTGAAACTGGTCAGACCGGTTGGAACCGGTTGAATGCAGTTAGAACCAGTTCAGACCGGTTGGAACCAGTCCAAGCTGGTTGAAACCGGTTCAGGCCGGTTGGAACCAGTTGAATCCAGTTTGAACCAGTCTAAACTGGTTGGAGCTGGTTCAGACCGGTGGGAACCGGTTGAATCCAGTTAGAACTGGATTCAACCGGTTCCAACCAGTCTGAACCGGTTTCAAGCAGCTTGGACCGGTTCCAACCAGTCTAGACCAGTTCAAACTAGATTTAACCGGTTCCAACGGGCCTGAACCGGTTTCAACCAGCTTGGACCGGTTCTAACTGGATTCAACCAGTTTCAACCGGTCTGAACTGGTTTCAACCAGCTTGGACCGGTTCCAACCGGTTTGAACCGGTTCTAACTGGCTTCAACCGGTTCCAACCAGTCTGAACCGGTTTCAACCAGCTTGGACCAGTTCAAACTAGATGTGCTGGTCCCGGGGGGAAGGTTACCGTTGGCGTAGTCAAAGTCTGGTCCTGGGTCACTAGCCTGGAATCTGTCCACAAGGAGCAGGGCGAGGTCTGAAACAGGAAGCCGGGTGGGGACCGGGGCACTGGAGTGTCAGGTCTGGGTCCGGGCAGGAACAGGTACTCAACAACGATGTTGCTCCCACAACCTGGGACCGGGCCGATTGGCCTTTATCTGTTCTGAGGCCAGGGGCGGTCCTGGCCCCCAGGAGACCCACCTCTCTTGGCCTTAAGGTGAGCACTCCTCCTGGGAGAAACCAGTTCCCTTCGCCTCTCTGCCCTGAGTCTCTGCAGTTCAGGAGAGGCTAAAGGGTTACTGGGCCCAGGGGGAGACTCACCTGCAGGCACTGAGTCCTCAACCACCTCTGGAGCCAGAGTGGAATCACCTGGTGCCTGCTCCTGAGAATCCGGCACAGGTGCAGGCGCTTCAGAATCAAGGCCCTGCCCCAGTTCAGCCGGCCCTGGAGGTGGGGACTCCTGTGCAGGCTGGGATTCCTCTGGTTCAGCCTCTGAATCGGTATCCCAGGCCATCACACTAGATTCAACCAGTTCCAACCGGTCTGAACCAGTTTCAACCAGCTTGGACCGGTTCCAACCGGTCTAGACTGGTTCAAACTGGATTCAACCAGTTCCAACCGGTCTGAACCGGTTTCAGTCAGCTTGGACCGGTTCCAACCGGTTTGAACCGGTTCTAACTGGCTTCAACCGGTTCCAACCGGTCAGAACCGGTTCCAACCAGTCTTGACCAGTTTCAAACAGCTTGGACCACTTTAAACCGGCTTCAACCGGTTCCAACCAGTTTGAAGCTGTTCCAACCGGTCTGAAACAGTTCCAACCAGTCGACTGGTTCCAGCCCTCTTGGACCGGTTCCATCCGGTCTGAACTGGTTCGAACCAGTCTGAACTGGTTCTAACTAGATTCAACCGGTTCCAACCAGTCTGAATCAGTTTCAAACTAGTCTGGACCAGTTCCAACCAGTCTAAACCAGTTCAAACTGGCTTCAACCGGTTCCAACCGGTCTGAAACAGTTCCAACCGGTTCCAACCAGCTTGGACCAATTCAAACCTGCTTCAACCGGTTCCAACGGGTCTGAACCTGTTCCAACCGGTTGAATCCAGTTCTAACCAGTCTAGACTGGTTCCAAACAGCTTGGACCAATTTAAGCCAGCTTCAACTGCTTCCAACCGGTTAGAACCAGTTCCAACCAGTCTGAAACAGTTCCAACCGGTCTAGACTGGTTCCAGCCCTCTTGGACCGGTTCCAACCGGTCTGAACCAGTTCCAACCAGCTTGGAGCGGTTCCAACTGGTCTAAACTGGTTCAAACTGGATTCAACCAGTTCCAACTGGTCTGAACCCATTTCAACCAGCTTGAAGCAGTTCCAACCGGTCTGAACCGGTACTAACTGGATTCAACCGGTTCCAACCGGTCTGAACCGGTTTCAATCAGCTTGGACCGGTTCCAACCGGTCTAGACCGTTCAAACTAGATTCAACCGGTTCCAACTTGCCTGAACCGGTTCAACCAGCCTGAACCAGTTCCAACCGGTCTAGACCAGTTCCAACCAGCTTGGACCAATTCAAACCTGCTTCAACCGGTTCCAATCGGTCTGAACAGGTTTCTTTTTTTCTTTTTTTTTTTTTCCATATATTTTTATTGAGTTTTTAACAACACAAAAAGAAAAACTTATTTACATCCAAGTACATATCACTTATTTTCATTATCTGGACTTCCCTCAACTCTTCCGACAATCTTTCGTAATTTCCATCCTATCTACACATTTCTTGACTTCAACATTACTATTAGGTATTACAGTTCTATCTCTATATATCTTCACGTAACGTTCCTCATTCTTTTACAAAGCTTCTTTAAAACACACTAACGTTGTATGTTCCTCACATGCAGTTTCCAAATATTCCGTAAATTTCCCCCAGTCTTCCAAAAATTTCTGATCTTTTTGATATCTTATTTTACCTGTCAATTTGTCTAATTCTGCGTAATCAATAAGCTTTACCCTCCAATCTTCCAAAGTTGGGACCTCTTTTCCCTTCCAATTCTGAGCCACCAACATCCTTGCCGCCGTAATAGCATATTGAAAAAATTTACAGTCTTTCCTTGTTATATCCTTTCTTGTTATTCCTAATAAGAAAATTTCAGGTTTTTTAACAAAGTTATATCTTAGTATTTTCTTCAGTTCGTTGTGTATTGTCCCCCAAAACTCCCTTATTTTACTGCACTCCCACCACATATGCATGAATGTACCCTCCTTCTCTCCACACCTCCAGCATTTATTACTGATTTTGTACATTCTGGCTAATCTTACTGGCGTTAAATACCATCTGTACACCATCTTCATTGAGTTCTCTTTTAGGGAGACACAAGCTGTAAATTTTATGTTTTCGTTCCATATTTTGTACCATTCATCTATTTCTATATTGTATCCCAAATCTCTGGCCCATTGAATCATCACATCCTTTACCCCCTCATCCATCGTATGCCAATCTAGCAAGATTTTATACATTTTTGAGATCACCTTATAATTGCTGTTCACTATTTCAGTTTGAAATTTAGATTCTCTTTCTCTGTACCCTTTTTCCTTTGCATCTTTCTTAAACATTTCATTTATTTGGAGGTAATGCAGCCAATCATAAACCTGACCTTTTATTTGTTCGTATGGTTTTATCCTCCATTTTCCTCCCTCCTTCATCACCAATTCTCCATATGTCGCCCAATTATCTCTCATGTTGACTTTTTTAACAGCTAACACCTCTAATGGAGACAGCCAGTGTGGGACTCCTACTTCCAATATGTTTTTATATCTATCCCATACTTCCCACAACGCTCTCCGGACAATATGATTATCAAATGACTTAAAACCCTTCTTCTTCTCTTTCCATAAATAGGCATGCCATCCGGCTATATTGTCGAATCCTTCCAAATCTAACAGCTTTGTATTCTTAAGGTTGATCCATTCTTTCAGCCAACAGAGGCATGATGCCTCGTAATATATCTTCAGGTCTGGCAGGGAAAAGCCCCCCCTCTCCTTTGTATCTGTCAATAATTTATATTTAATTCTTGGTTTTTTCCCTTGCCAAACGTATCTTGTGATCAGCCTCTGCCATTCTTTGAAGATCGACGTTCCTTTTAATATTGGTAGCATTTGGAATAGGAATAGCATTTTGGGCAATACTTGCATCTTAATTAGTGAAATTCTGCCCCAGAAGGATAGTTTTAATCTGTTCCAAATTACCAGGTCTTTCTTAATTTTATTCCATGTCGGTGTATAGTTGTTCTGATAAAGGTCGATATTTTTGGGTGTCAGCCAAATTCCTAGATATTTCACTTTTTTAACAATTTCAATTCCTATTTGTTGCTGTAATTCTTCCAGTGCTGTTTTCTCCATATTTTTGACCATGATTTTGGTTTTCTTCCTATTTATTATGAACCCCGCCACCTCTCCAAATTTCTCAATTTCGTCCAGTATTCCTTTTGCCGACTCCAACGGATCTTCAGCCGTCAGCACTAAATCATCCGCAAAGGCTCTTATTTTATGTTGGTCTTTTCCTACCGCCACCCCTTTTATTCCTTCATTTTTCCTTATTGAATCTAATAACACCTCCAGGACCATGATAAATATCAATGGAGACAATGGACAACCTTGTCTGGTGCCTTTTGAGATTTTTATTTCTTCTGAGATCACACTATTTACTATCAATTTGGCTCTTTGTTCCATGTATATTGCCTTTATTCCGTTGAGAAAATCATTACCCATATCCCTCTGTTCGATATTTTTCAGCAGAAAGTCCCATGATACATTATCAAATGCTTTTTCCGCATCCACGAACATTAGCATTGCCTGCTTCTCATTCCTGGCAGACAAATATTCTATAATATTTATAATATTTCTCACATTATCTCTCATTTGTCTGCCAGGAAGAAAGCCTGCCTGGTCTTCATGTATAATTCCTTGTAAAACCTTTTTCAGCCTTTCTGCCAATATCCCTGCAAAGATTTTGTAATCCGTATTCAATAAAGAAATTGGCCTATAATTTTTAACTTGCGTCAAATCTGCATCGTCTTTTGGGATAAATGTTATGAATGCTTCTCTCCACGTCTCCGGAATTTCTTTCTCCTTCAGAATCATATTCATCACTTCTTTCATTGGTTGTGACAAGGTTGTCTCCAATTCTTTATAATACCTTGCTGTAAAACCGTCTGGTCCCGGAGCTTTCCCATTTTTCATTTTTTTAATTGTCTCTTTTATCTCTTCCAATCTTATTGGAGTGTTCAGCCTTTCTTGTGCCTCTGTCGAAATCTTTTGTATCTCTTTCTCCTTTAAGTATCTTTCTATTTTCCTTATGTTGTTCTTTTCTTTATTTCTATACAGTTGATTGTAGAAATCCAAAAATCCTTTCCTAATCCCTTTAGGGTTAGTTATCTCCTCTCCACCCACTTTTATTTTATTTATTGTGGTTCGTTCTTTTCTTTCCTTGGTCCGCCATGCCAGCCACTTCCCTGCCTTATTCGCAAATTCAAAGTTCCTTTGTCTTAGTCTTTTGATGTTCCACTCAACTTCTTTGTTTATCATCATTTCAAACTCCTTTTGCAGCACCTTAATACTTTGTTTGATTCTAGCATTGTTTGGCTTCTTTATCAGTTTCTGTTCGTTTTCCATAATTTGTCTTAGTATTTCCTTCTTTTCTCTTTCTCTGTTCTTTCTTTTAATCGAATTCTGTTGGATAAAATACCCTCTCATCACCGCCTTGCCCGCGTCCCAGACAACACTCCTCTTCGTTCCTTTATCCCAGTTATCTTCAAAATATTCTTTCAATTTCTTCCTGGCCTCGTGGATTACCTTTTGATCATCCAATAAGTAGTCGTTTAATTTCCACCTAAACGATCTTTCTTCCAAACCTTTAAGTTCCAATTCCAGAGGACTATGGTCTGAGATGACTCTTGGTTGAATTTCTACCTGGGATGTTCTTGGTGTCAACTCATTTGATATCCAAATTTGATCAATTCTGGACATTGATTCGTTTGGGTCGGAGTAAAATGTGAATTCTTTTCTCAGAGGATGTCTTAACCTCCAGATGTCTATTAGATTACAGTTCTTTACCATCTCAAAAAAAGGCTTGGGTAACTTCCCTTCCTTTGAGTTGTTATTTCTTAGTCTGTCCATTTCTAAGGAGACCACCCCGTTCATATCTCCCATCAGAACTATCTTTTGGTCTGCAAATTCTGATAACTTGTCCTCCAATTTTTTGAAGAATTCGGATTTGTTTTCGTTTGGTGCGTAGATCCCGACCACCATTATTTTTTCACCTTGCCAATTTATCTGGATTGCCATCATTCTTCCTTCATCATCTTTGAATATTTGTTGTGCTTCAATTTTGCTTTTAACATACATTACCACTCCTCTCTTTTTCTTTTTATCTGAGGATATGAATTCATTGCCTAATCTCTTATTGATCAAAATTTTCCTATGACTCCTTGCTACGTGAGTCTCTTGCAAGCAGATTATGTCTAGATTTTTCTTCTTTAAAAGTTGTTCCACCTTATTGCGTTTTTTCCTATCGTTCAAGCCATTCACATTCCAGTTCCATATTTTTAGAGCCATGTTGTTTTAATTAAGTGTGTTTAGATTCCTTCCTCCTCTTCTTCCTCCCCCTCCTCTCTCACCTCCTCTTCCTCCTGTTCCTCGTTTCTCTGGCCGTTTTTCCTCTTTCTCTCTTCTCCTCCCGATGCTCCTTTCGCTTCTTCATCTTCTTCCGTCGTTAATTCTTTATACTTTCTTTGAAATTTACTTATTTCTTGCGGGCTGGTCAGTCTATGTCTTTTACTCTTGTAAAAAAAGGAGATCCCCTCGGGGAACTCCCATTTAAATTCTATATTGTTCTTTTTGAGGGTTTGGACTATTACTTTATAGGGGTCTCTCCGTTTCAGCAATCTAATTGGGATGTCCTTGAAAATGATTATATAGCCGCCATCTATGATTAGCCTTTTTTCTCTGTTTTTTTGAAGGACCAAATTTCTCATATCCCTATCTTTGAAGGTTATGAGGCAGTCTCCTGGGTATTTCTTCGCTTTGGTCGTTTTGACCCTCATTCTAAAGGCATTCATTATCGTATTTGCTACTTCGACTTCCTGAAGTTCTAACCATTGCGCCAGTTCTACTATTAACTTTTGTCTAATGTTCTCGTTCTGCGTTTCTGGTATCCCTCTCAGCCTCAAGTTTGTTTCCCGTTGTCGAAGTTCATTCATAGAGATGGCATCCCACATTTCTTCTTGAGCTTTGTTAGTCTCCTGAAGTCCCATCTTAATTTTGTCTTCCTCCCGCTTTAATTCTCTTATTTCCATTTTTGTCTTTTTCATCCCTTCTTCTAATACTTGGGTTCTTTTGGATACTTCCTTGATTTGCCCTTTAAGTTCTCTTACTGTCTCATCTATTTTCTTATCTAATTTTCCAATTCTTGCATCTACTTGTTCAATTTTTGATTCTAAATTCTTTTCACTTTGTCTGATCTCACTAAACATTTTTAATATTTCTGATCTAAAATCAGACTCTTGTTTGGACCCCTTTCTTTCTACTGGAGTCCCCCCCTCCCCCGCCTTTTTCTGCGTATATGACATTTTAAAATTTTTGGATCTGATTTCACTAACCGTTTAAACTGAACCCGATAGACCTTTTTTCCTTCTTTCCACTTCTTTCCACTTCCCCACACACCAATTCCCCCTTCCCCCCGCAAAAAATTCAAATTAGGAGTAAGATGGGGAAATCTGAATTTCAATTCCCACTGTCTCCTTTGAGTTGCAGTCTTTACAAATTTTAGTCCAGTTTGATCTTCTTACTTCTTGCCACCAATTAGGCTAATCCGTTAAATATGAATGTTCACCCTCCACCACCAAATCTCAGTGCCACTGTTCCCTTTTAGTTCTTTCCAAGTCTTCTTGCCCTCAATTGGGCTAATCCACTTTTCACTATATTCTTAACCTGTTCTTTATCTTCTTGCCCTCAATTGGGCTAATCCACCTTTCACTATGTTCTGTGTCCGTTTTTTATCTTCTTGCCCCCAATTGGGCTAACTCCTTTTGGCCGCGATTGCGGCTGCTTTCAGAGATTCCAGAAATTCTTCTCTGTCCGCCCCCTTTCCTTAGGCAGTGCTCTGTTCCATCTCTTTCAACACAATTCCAGTGGATCAGGTGGGTAGGTAGGGCAGATGAAACAGTAATATGTTGCAGTCTCCTCTCCTTCCGCAAAGGCGCTACTACTCCCTCTGGCAAGGAGGAGGCGGGTGCCGCGAAAGGGGAGAAAAAAGGAAAGAAGAGAAAGAAGGAGCAAAGTATTTTCTCTAAATCTCCCCAGAACTCCGCGGTGTTCTCATAAATGTCTCTCACAGAGGGGAAAATGGGAAGGAACCGCTAGTGTCTTTTATTTTGTCCACGTCTCTGCTGAGTAGTTAATCACTGTCCTGCGCTCCTCCTCTTGTCCCCTCCTCCTTCTCCTTCTCCTAGTACGTGCTGACAGTGAGGAAGGTAATGGCGTCTCTAATTTCTCGTATCTTCTCTCACGCAGTGCTTTCCAAAGATCGCACTATCTCCTTCTTTTCCCTCTATCCTGTTACAGGCTGGTGAGACATGGACTAAGTCCGTCAAAGAATTATATAGTATCTTTTTGCTCTCCCCTTGCCTTCCTTCCTAATCTGTTACTTAATATCTGGCACTTTGGAAAGTTTTCGGGGAGAGAGAATTCTGTCCGCTAGCGACACACACGTTTTTCTCCGCTTTGCTTAGCGCTCTGCGTCTAATGCGATTTCGAGTGAAAGTTGAGCTCTCTTATGCTTTTCTTTCTCCAATTCGAATTTCAGCTTAGTCAATCCTGAAAACCTCCTTCTTTAATTCGAAATTGTCCTTTTTTCTGAGAATCTAGCGCTCCTCCTCCAGGCTCGGGGCTTCGCTCCCCAGAGGCAGTTATGGCTTCCCTCTGCCCGCTTCCCCCCCCGCCGTACTCTTCGCTCCGAAACGGAGTTACCTGACGGCCGGGGATTCTGCGTTTCGGCACCGCGGGAACCTCTGTATCTGTATCGTCCTGCAGATACTTTTCAGGGGTTCGCTGCGCCCTGCGATACCCCTATTTTCCCCTGGAGAGTTCGGGATCCTCCGCAACGAAGGAATCCCCGCCTGGTTCAGAGTCGCGCTAAACCGGAAGTCCCGGTCTGAACAGGTTTCAGTCAGCTTGGACCGGTTTCAACTGGTCAAGACCGGTTCAAACTAGATTCAACCGGTTCCAACCGGTTTGAACCAGTTCTAACTGGCTTCAACCGGTTCCAACCAGTCTGAACCGGTTCCAACTGGTCTGAACCGGTTCCAACTGGTCTTGACTGGTTCCAAACAGCTTGGACCACTTTAAACTGGCTTCAACTGGTTCCAACCGGTTTGAACCCATTCCAACCAGTCTGAAACAGTTCCAACCGGTCTAGACCGGTTGCAGCCCTCTTGGACCGGTTCCAACCGGTTGAATCTAGTTAGAACCGGTTCTAACTGGATTCAACCGGTTTCAACCGGTCTGAACCGGTGTCAACCAGCTTGGACCGGTTCCAACTTCCAACCGGTCTAGACTGGTCCAAACTGGATTCAACCGGTTCCAACCAGTCTGAACCGGTTCCAACCGGTCTGAACCAGTTCCAACCAGTCTTGACCGGTTTCAAACAGCTTGGACCACTTTAAACTGGCTTCAACTGGTTCCAACCGGTTTGAACCCGTTCCAACCGGTCTGAAACAGTTCCAAACGGTCTAGATTGGTTCCAGCCCTCTTGGACTGGTTCCAACCAGTCTGAACTGGTTTGAACCAGTCTGAACCGGTTCTAACTAGATCCAACCGGTTCCAACCAGTCTGAATCAGTTTCAAACCAGTCTGGACCAGTTCCAACCAGTCTAGTCCAGTTCCAACCAGCTTGGATAAATTCAAACCGGCTTTGACCGGTGGAATCCAGATTCAACTCATTCAAACCAGTCTGGAGTGGTTCCAACTAATCTAGACCAGTTCCCACCTACTTGGACCGGTTCAAACCAGCTTCAACAGCTTTAAACCAGCTTGGACTGGTTCAGACCAGTCTGGATGGGTTCAAACTGGCTTTGACCGGTTCAAACCGGTCTGGACCAGTTCCAACTGGTCTAAACCAGTTCAAACCAGCTTCAACCAGTTTGAACTGGTCTAGACTGGTTCCAACTGGTGTAGACCGGTTCAAACTGGCTTCAACCGGTTCAAACCGGTCTTGACCAGTTCCAACCGGTCTTGACCGGTTACAACTGGCTTGGACCGGTTACAACTGGCTTCAACCAGTTCAAACCGGTCTGCACCGGTTCCAACTGGTCTTGATGAGTTCCAACCTGCTTGGACCGGTTCAAACCAGCTTCAACTGGTTCAAACCGGTTTGAACCAGTTCCAACCAGTATAGACCGGTTCCAACCGGCCTGGACCAGTTCCAACAAGTCTAGACCAGTTCCAACCTGCTTGGACCGGTTCCAACCGGCTTGGACTGGTTCCAACTGGCTTCAACCAGTTCCAACCGGTCTGCACTGGTTCCAGCCCGTCTGGACCGGTTCCAACCAGTTTAGACCGGTTCCAAACAGCTTGGACTGGTTCAAACTGGCTTCGACTGGGGGAATCCCTGTTCAACTGGTTCCAACCGGTCTAGATCTGTTCAAACAAGCTTGGACTGGTTCAAACCAGCTTCAACTGGAGGAATCTGGGTTCAACCGTTTCAAACCGGTCTGGACCAGTTCCAACAAGTCTAGACCAGTTCCAACCTGCTTGGACCGGTTCCAACCGGCTTGGACTGGTTCCAACTGGCTTCAACCAGTTCCAACCGGTCTGCACTGATTCCAGCCCATCTGGACCGGTTCCAACCAGTTTAGACCGGTTCCAAACAGCTTGGACTGGTTCAAACCGGCTTCGACTGGGGGAATCCATGTTCAACTGGTTCCAACCGTTCTAGATCTGTTCAAACAAGCTTGGACTGGTTCAAACCAGCTTCAACTGGAGGAATCTGGGTTCAACTGTTTCAAACCGGTCTGGACCAGTTCCAACAAGTCTAGACCAGTTCCAACCTGCTTGGACCGGTTCCAACCGGCTTGGACTGGTTCCAACTGGCTTCAACCAGTTCCAACCGGTCTGCACTGGTTCCAGCCCGTCTGGACCGGTTCCAACCAGTTTAGACCGGTTCCAAACAGCTTGGACTGGTTCAAACCAGCTTCGACTGGGGGAATCCCTGTTCAACTGGTTCCAACCGGTCTAGATCTGTTCAAACAAGCTTGGACTGGTTCAAACCAGCTTCAACTGGAGGAATCTGGGTTCAACCGTTTCAAACCGGTCTGGACCAGTTCCAACAAGTCTAGACCAGTTCCAACCTGCTTGGACCGGTTCCAACCGGCTTGGACTGGTTCCAACTGGCTTCAACCAGTTCCAACCGGTCTGCACTGATTCCAGCCCATCTGGACCGGTTCCAACCAGTTTAGACCGGTTCCAAACAGCTTGGACTGGTTCAAACTGGCTTCGACTGGGGGAATCCATGTTCAACTGGTTCCAACCGGTCTAGATCTGTTCAAACAAGCTTGGACTGGTTCAAACCAGCTTCAACTGGAGGAATCTGGGTTCAACCGTTTCAAACCGGTCTGGACCAGTTCCGACTAGTCTAGACCAGTTCCAATCTGCTTAGACCGGTTCAAACCAGCGTGGACAGGTTCCAATCAGCTTGGACTGGTTCAGACCATCTGGACTGGTTCCAACTAGTCTAGACCAGTTCCAACCGATTTTTGAGTGAATCAGAGAACGTCAGATTTTTGCTGCAATTGTGACTGCGCGGCTTAGGGATTTTTTTTTTAAAAAGTTTTTCTGCAGGTTAATGCGTCGAGGCCTGATTGTTTGACCTATAATAAAAAACCCTTCTGTTTTCACCGCCAAACTTTCAGGGGAGCATTTGCAACAGTGTGGCACCGTTTTTGAGTGAATTGCACAATGTCAGATTTTTTTGAAATTCTTTCCCTGCGTGTTAGGGATTTTTTCAAAAAAAGATTTTCTACATGGTAAGGCGGCGAGGCCTGATTTCTAAGCCTAGGATAAAAAGCTGTCTGTTTTCACCCCCAAAGCTTTCAAGGGAGCATTTGCAACAGTTTGGCACCATTTTTGAGTGAATTGCATAACGTCAGATTTTTTGTGAAATTCTGGTTAAGGATTTTTTCAAAAAAAGATTTTCTGCAGCTTAAGGTGTCCAGGCCTGATTTAGACTCATGGCTCATGAAATTTTAGACTTATGGCTCATGAAATAATATGCATTTGATAGCATAAGACCCTTGGAAGGGATGGTGGGAAGTCTGGAGATTCAGAGAAATTTCTAAATATGGATATGTACTTGGTATTATTATAACTTTATGCTTATAAAATCAAATAAAAATTATTTTTTTTAAAAAAAAAAGATTACTGGGTTAATAATATACTTGTATCATCAAGCTTGCAAGGGAATATGCAATAGGGATAACCCCTTTCTAAACAAACATAATGGGTACAGTATATTCTAAATCTAAATATTATTTTTTGTTGTATGAGCCTCAATTTAAGGTCCAGAGATGGGTGAGGTTGCTGGGATGGAGGTGTCTTGCTTTTGTTGCACATTCATTTAAGAGTGCCTCTTTAGGTCGCAGCAATGCAGTGAGATTGGGGGAAGAATTTCAGAACACCTAATAAATCGAGATGATATGTGAATGCTCTGTTATCAATCCACCACTAATGCACTTTTATTGTGTCAATGACATGTTGTAGTATACACCTGCAAAAAAGAGGGGAGGGAATAAAGTCTGGACCGGCCTTTTACCTCCATCATGAACTCAGCTTTGGTTCTGCACTCTAGTGATAATAACTCTGTATCACTCTCCAGGGCTAATGTAAAGATTGTTGGGATAATGTAGGAAAGGACCTCAATATTATCCATCAATTTTGTTAAATCACATCCCTCCCCCCTTTTATATTAGTGGTCTAAGAGCACCTGTCTGTAATCATAATTGGTGCTGCTTTTAGTTTCTGCCCTTGAATTTAAAAGGTTGGAGAGTGTGAAAAATGTCCACGTTCCCTTTCAAAGAAAGAAAATGTGCTTCCAGATGGGGACTTAATATTGCAAACATTGAGATACCAAGAACTGGTAATTGGCAAGAGGTTGTGTGTGTGTGTTTTAACATACTGGGAGGGGTAAATCCATATTAAAAGGTGGGGAGGGGGAATACAGGCTAACATCATGTGGATGCTGGGGACGGACGGACTTGCATGCATGGAAAGCATGCATCTGACAATAAATATAATTTCTTTTTATATTTATTCCTGCTCTCCTGTGCCCATTCGCAAATACGCTGCTGCTGCTTCGCCTCCCTTTCTTCCTTTTTTCTAAATAATGCTAATTAAGTCATGACTTCAGAAGGAATAAAGAAAGGGGAAGGAGCAAAAGAGCACTGGCAGAATCTCTCACGTTTCTGCTGCCACCTTGGCATCCAGCGGTAAAGGAAGCTGAACAGTCTTGGCCTCTGCGTGCAATTTGCAGATGGTAACATTAAGATCTGTTTGTTCTCAAACTGCATGTCAAGCAGGTAATGCGTCTGAGAAATTCTCTTCAGTGTGGCTCAAAAGAAAGAGGGGAAAGGGGCTGTGATTTATTCTGTCAGCTCTGTTTGTGTATGTTTTCTGGTGCTAAGCTCCTAAGGAGTGAAAGAGAATTTCAAAGAGCAATTCCTGGGTAGTGGTGCTTAGGGAACAACACTGATGTGCAGATGTTTTGCTTAGGCCTGTATACCAGCAACTCACAAGCCTAACCAGGGTAGGGGCAAGTAGCCGCGGAAGATGCAGGCAATATTTTCAATTCTGGTCTTGGTTCCAGTTCAGGTGAAGCTAGATTGGACTGGGTTTACAATCCCATATTTGCATTCCACTTGAATTCTTCAAGGCTCACAGCTAGCAAGTGTAGATGTTCCTTATAGCCACACAATTCTACGATGGTGAGCACTGAAGCTTCAGTTCCGATTCCAAAAATCTGGGGAAGCATAAGTTGGCTGATAGATCCATACCGTCGAGATTTCAGGATGGCAAATCAGGACCCCACTACCACCATCCTGCTGCCCCCCCCCCATCTGCTGGCTTGTTGCCACCACCTGTCCACTCCTCTGCTAACTGCCACTGTCTGGCTTCCAGAAGTACACCACTGCGGCCCTCCTTGTGCGGGTGTGGCAATGGGCAACAGAAGACTGACCGGCAGGTTCTGGGCAGCTAGAGAAGGTGCAGAACCAAAAGACTGCAGAAGCAAGAGATGTATGTCTTTTGGTCCCCGTTGACTGAAATCCCAGGACATCCCAGGATGGGATCAGGAGCCAGGGTGGTTCCTGTAATTCTGGGATGTCCCAGTTAAGACAGGATAGTTGTGCGGTATGTAGATCATGAAGGAAATTCATTGGACATAATACATTGGGAATGTTTCCTGTACATATTTCTCATTGGAGATTATCGTGATGATGATAAATAGCAGACTTTTAATAATAATAGAAAATTTATATGTTTAGTATCCTTTGTGACTTCTCCATCTTTCTTTTGTTATTAAGCCTGTGCCATCTCTATTGTTCACATTTATGAAGTCAGAATCCTGTTTCTCAACAATAATTATTATGATTATTCTTATATTCTTTTACTTTAAACTCATTTTTTTAAAAAAGCACTAGGAACTGTAGACTTAGACCTGTCTGCGGTTAGTGTTTTGTACTTTGACTAGCACACTGTTATTCTGAACGCTCCATTGTCCTGTTCAGTGTTTGCACGTACTTTCCAACCATAAAAGTAGCACATCGCTCACACTTAACTGGGAATTAATTTGAACCCGAGTCACCTTGGTGCCAGAGCAGCGTTTTCATTTGCTTGCTTACAAATATGGTATCTGCAGTTGCTAAGCTGCTGAATGAGCATCATCCAGCCATGGGTGGCTGATATACTATGATGTCACAATGAGCCTTGGCAGATAGAGATGTCACAGAGGTGCTGAGTAGTCTAAGTGAATAGTCTAGGATTAGAGAGAAGAGGGGCTGTATCTCAGAAGATGAAGAAGATCCCAGATTCATTTTCTGTCATCTTCAGGTAAGGCTGACGTGGTGTCGGTCAGATCGGTCCGAAGCTCGTTGGACATCCTCATTGTGTGAATCTACAGAAGACGACCCGTCTCCCTGGATGAGGTGAGTTCTCCTTTCGGTATGTGGACTGTGGGCCGCCTCATGAGTGTTATCCTTCTCAAAGACCGTGGCCATATTCATTGCTTCCATTATCGTGATGTCATCTTGCACGCCACTGATGAACCTTTCGAGAAGTCATTCCTCGATGTCAGTGAATCGCCAATAAATCGCAATCGCTCGGAATGCTGTGATGTATTCCCTTGCTAACTCTTGCGCTTGTTGTTCTCTGTGCACAATGTCGTAGAGTTGGTGGTTCTTAGTTGGCTGAGGCGCAAGGCGTCTTGTCATAGCCTGTGTCAGCTCATCAAAAGTGAATGCCTCTATGTCCCTGGGTGCCATCAGACCTTCTAGTAGAATGATGGTGGAACTTCCCAGCACCATCAGTAGCACATCCATGACTTCCTTTATGGTTGGCCTTTCATTGTCGTTACTGACCACAAGCCACTCCTGGGACTCTCTGCGCCCAACCGCCAGACACCCTAGATGCTTTCGCCATGAGTATTGCGCTGGTCCATTTTCCTGGCCGGTTACCAATACTCGCTACAGCACCAACTCAGGAAAGCCGTAGGTCACACAGATAATAATAATAATAATAATAATAATAATAATAATAATAATTTATTATTTATACCCCGCCCATCTGGCTGGGCCTCCCCAGCCACTCAGGGCGGCTTCCATAGAAAGCAAAAATACAATAAAATATCACACGTTAAAAACTTCCCTGAACAGGGCTGCCTTAAGATGTCTTCTGAATGTCAGGTAGTTGTTTATCGCTTTGACATCTGCTGGAAGGGCGTTCCACAGGGCGGGCGCCACTACCGAGAAGGCCCTCTGCCTGGTTCCCTGTAGCTTTACTTCTCGCAATGAGGGAACCGCCAGAAGGCCCTCGGCGCTGGACCTCAGCGTCCGGGCAGAATGATGGGGGTGGAGACGCTCCTTCAGGTATACTGGACCGAGGCCGTTTAGGGCTTTAAAGGTCAGACCAACACTTTGAATTGTGCTCGGAAACGTACTGGGAGCCAATGTAGGTCTTTCAAGACCGGTGTTATATGGTCTCGGCGGCCGTCCCCAGTCACCAGTCTAGCTGCCGCATTCTGGATTAGTTGTAGTTTCCGAGTCACCTTCAAAGGTAGCCCCACGTAGAGTGCATTGCAGTAGTCCAAGCGGGAGATAACCAGAGCATGCACCACTCTGGCGAGACAGTCCGCAGGCAGATAGGGTCTCAGCCTACGTACCAGATGGAGCTGGTAAACAGCTGCCCTGGACACAGATTTGACCTGTGCCTCCATGGACAGCTGTGAGTCCAAAATGACTCCCAGGCTGCGCACCTGGTCCTTCAGGGGCACAGTTACCCCATTCAGGACCAGGGAATCCTCCACACCTGCCCGCCTCCTGTTCCCCCAAAACAGCACTTCTGTCTTGTCAGGATTCAACCTCAATCTGTTAGCCGCCATCCATCCTCCAACCGCCTCCAGATACTCACACAGGACCTTCACCACCTTCACTGGTTCTGATTTAAAAGAGAGGTAGAGCTGGGTATCATCCGCATACTGATGAACACCCAGCCCAAACCTCCTGATGCATGTAAATGTTGAAAAGCATGGGGGAGAGGACAGAACCCTGAGGCACCCCACAAGTGAGAGCCCATGGGTCTGAACACTCATCCCCCACCACCACTTTCTGAACACGGCCCAGGAGGAAGGAGCGGAACCACTGTATGACAGTGCCCCTAGCTCCCAGCCCCTCAAGACGGTCCAGAAGGATGTTATGGTCGATGGTATCAAACGCCGCTGAGAGATCCAGCAGAACTAGGAAACAGCTCTCACCTTTGTCCCTAGCCTGCCGAAGATCATCAACCAGTGCGACCAAGGCAGTTTCAGTCCCATGATGAGGCCTGAATCCCGACTGGAAGGGATCCAAATGGTCCGCTTCTTCCAGGCGTGCCTGGAGTTGTTCGGCCACCGCTCGCTCAATCACCTTGCCCAAGAATGGAAGATTTGAAACTGGGCGATAGTTGGCCATCGTGGCCGCATCTAAAGATGGTTTTTTAAGAAGCGGTTTAATAACCGCCTCTTTCAGCGGGTCTGGGAAGGCTCCCTCATGGAGGGAAGCATTCACCACCCCACGAAGCCCATCGCCCAGTCCTTCCCGGCTAGCTTTTATCAGCCAGGATGGGCAAGGATCCAGGAGACAGGTGGTTGGCTTCACTCGTCCAAGCAGCCTGTCCACATCCTCGGAGGTAACAGATTGGAATTGATCCCACTCAACTTGACTAGACAGAACTCTAGCACTCTCCCGCCCCGGCCCTGCTCCCACGGTGGAGTCTACTTCTTCCCGAATCTGAGCGATTTTATCTGCAAAAAACTTTGCAAAATCATTGCAGGAGAACATGTGGCCCGTACTGGGCCCCAATGTTGCAGGTGGCTCCACTAAATTGTGAACCACCTGAAAAAGTCTCCTGCTGCTGTTTTCTGCAGATGCAATAGAGGCGGTGAAGAAATTCTTCTTTGCCGTCGCTATCGCCACTTGGTAGGCTCGACGTTGAGCTCTAACCTGTGTCCGGTCAGATTCGGAATGAGTTATCCGCCACCGGTGCTCTAGCCGTCTCAACGATTGTTTCATTGCCCTCAGATCCGTGGAAAACCACGGGGCTGTCCGGGCTCCATGCAATCGGAGAGGGCGCTTCGGAGCCAAACAGTCAATAGCCCTGGTTAACTCCACATTCCAGCGGGCCACCAGGGAATCGGCTGAAAGGCCATCAACATGGGATAAAGCATCCCCTACCACTCTCTGGAAACCATTTGGATCCATTAAGTGGCGGGGGTGGACCATCCGAATTGGTCCCACCTCCCTGCAGAGGGGAAGGGTCGCAGAGAAGTCCAGTTGCACCAGGAAGTGATCTGACCATGGCACTTCTTTCGTTTCGCTTTTACTTAGTGTCAGATCACCAACATCCATAGAGGTAAACACCAGGTCCAAGGCATGTCCGCGACTATGGGTTGGGCCAGACTTATTCAGGGACAGCCCCATGGAGGCCATGCTTTCCACGAAGTCCCGAGCGGCCCCTTGTAAGGTCGTGTCGGCATGGATGTTAAAATCCCCTAGGACGACCAAACTAGGTGTCTCCAGGAGAACATCCGCCACGACCTGAAGCAGCTCGGACAGGGAATCCTTGGTGCAGCGGGGAGGTCGGTACACCAAAAGGAATCCTGTACTGCCCCTATTGCCCAACTTCCAGAACATGCACTCGGAAAACTGGGTCTTCCCAATAGGACGCCTGGTGCAAACTAATGACTTCCTAAAAATCACTGCAACCCCCCCCTCCCCGCACACATGACCTGGGTTGCTGTGCGTAAGAGAAACCCAGTGGACAAGCAGCGGCAAGGACAGGCCCATCTGCTTCATCCAACCAAGTCTCTGTTACACATGCCAGGTCAAGCCCTCCATCCATGATCAAGTCATGGATGGCAGTGGTCTTATGAATCATTGACCTGGCATTGCACAGCAGCACCTTCAGTTCATGTGGGTATCCCTTGCTGATTCTAGTATCCATCCGGTCAGGACCAGACCCGGAGGCAGGGATAGTCCTCAGACAACGACTAAACCTGCCCCCTCTGTAATGACATGGTCTAGTCTTAGCGTAACTCCTCCTCTTACCCGTGATCACTGAGATCGGTTGTCCCAGTGCATCCCCCCCTGTGGAACATGCCCCAGCCATTTTGTGGGCTGGGGCCCACTCCCCGGCAGCCCTGAACCCTCAACCTAAGAACAAAATAACACCTTAAACAAACAAAACCAATAAAACAATACAAACAAAAAATGTAAAAATTACAAAACATCAAAATAATAATTAAAATAATAATAATCCCCAAGCCCAACCAAACATCCATCCCACCCCCACCCCCCACATATAAATAAATAATAATAATAATAAAAATTAAAAACACTCTGCCCCTCCGGTAGTAACAACAACTGTCCTAGTGAGGCCTGTCAGGCCCTGCCCCAGGCCAGGTAGTCAGTGGCAGGAAGGAGCAGGGCTCTCAGGCATTCACTCAGGGGAGTCCTCCTGGGCAGCAGGCAGCAAGCACCAAGCAGTCCTTGTGAGGCTTCAGGCCCCACCCCAGGCCAGATGGTAAGTGGCAAGAGCAGGGCCCTCAAGCACTCACTCAGGGGAGTCCTCCTGGGCAGCAGGCAGCAAGCAGCACGCAGTCCTTATGAGGCTTCAGGCCCCGCCCCAGGCCAGATGGTAAGTGGCAAGAGCAGGGCCCTCAAGCACTCACTCAGGGGAGTCTTCCTGGGCAGCAGGCAGCAAGCAGCAAGCAGTCCTTGTGAGGCTTCAGGCCCCACCCCAGGCCAGATGGTAAGTGGCAAGAGCAGGGCCCTCAAGCACTCACTCAGGGGAGTCCTCCTGTGCAGCAGGCAGCAAGCAGCACGCAGTCCTTATGAGGCTTCAGGCCCCGCCCCAGGCCAGATGGTAAGTGGCAAGAGCAGGGTCCTCAAGCACTCACTCAGGGGAATCTTCCTGGGCAGCAGGCAGCAAGCAGCACGCACTCCTTATGAGGCTTCAGGCCCCACCCCAGGCCAGATGGTAAGTGGCAAGAGCAGGGCCCTCAAGCACTCACTCAGGGGAGTCCTCCTGGGCAGCAGGCAGCAAGCAGCACGCAGTCCTTATGAGGCTTCAGGCCCCGCCCCAGGCCAGATGGTAAGTGGCAAGAGCAGGACCCTCAAGCACTCACTCAGGGGAGTCCTCCTGGGCAGCAGGCAGCAAGCAGCACGCAGTCCTTATGAGGCTTCAGGCCCCGCCCCAGGCCAGATGGTAAGTGGCAAGAGCAGGGCCCTCAAGCACTCACTCAGGGGAGTCTTCCTGGGCAGCAGGCAGCAAGCAGCACGCAGTCCTTATGAGGCTTCAGGCCCCGCCCCAGGCCAGATGGTAAGTGGCAAGAGCAGGGTCCTCAAGCACTCACTCAGGGGAGTCCTCCTGGGCAGCAGGCAGCAAGCAGCACACAGTCCTTATGAGGCTTCAGGCCCTGCCCCA
Organism: Podarcis erhardii; assembly: GCF_964252035.2. NCBI lineage: Eukaryota > Metazoa > Chordata > Lepidosauria > Squamata > Lacertidae > Podarcis > Podarcis erhardii. The sequence goes on from NC_138498.1 coordinate 18,624,321, forward strand.
GGCCAGATGGTAAGTGGCAAGAGCAGGGTCCTCAAGCACTCACTCAGGGGAATCTTCCTGGGCAGCAGGCAGCAAGCAGCACGCACTCCTTATGAGGCTTCAGGCCCCACCCCAGGCCAGATGGTAAGTGGCAAGAGCAGGGCCCTCAAGCACTCACTCAGGGGAGTCCTCCTGGGCAGCAGGCAGCAAGCAGCACGCAGTCCTTATGAGGCTTCAGGCCCCGCCCCAGGCCAGATGGTAAGTGGCAAGAGCAGGGCCCTCAAGCACTCACTCAGGGGAGTCCTCCTGGGCAGCAGGCAGCAAGCAGCACGCAGTCCTTATGAGGCTTCAGGCCCCGCCCCAGGCCAGATGGTAAGTGGCAAGAGCAGGGCCCTCAAGCACTCACTCAGGGGAGTCCTCCTGGGCAGCAGGCAGCAAGCAGCACGCAGTCCTTATGAGGCTTCAGGCCCCGCCCCAGGCCAGATGGTAAGTGGCAAGAGCAGGGTCCTCAAGCACTCACTCAGGGGAGTCTTCCTGGGCCTCAGCCACTTGCCACTGTCGGAGAGCGACCCTGACCCTGCTCCTGCCCACCAAATCCTGCAGCTGGAAGACTTACCGGACCATCCCTTGCATGTGAAGGACATTTCCGCCACAAGCGCAAAGGACAGGCTGTTGTCCCGTGTCTCAAACTGGGTGGGGAGGGGGTGGCCCAGGAAGCCGGGTCCAGAAATTTCATGCAACACAGCCTGCAAGGATGAGCTGTCTACTCACCAAGGATGCCTGTTATGGGGTAGCCATGGTATAGTCCCCCGCCCCCTGTTAAGAAAAAAAGTATTAGAGGGGCTGCACGTGTCTCACCCGGGGATTGTCTGGATGAAGGCATTAGCCTGTAGCTATATGTGGTGGCCAGGCATAGATGCGGAGATAGAGGGCTGGGTGAAATGTTGTGAGCCCTGCCAGGTCTCCTGGCCAGATCCACCCAAGGCACCAGTACAGTCCTGGGAGTCCACACAGTCCCCATGGTCCCGGGTGCACGTGGATTTCACAGGGCCTTTTCAGGGCCAACACTTCCTAATAGTGGTTGACTCTCAGTCGAAATGGCTTGAGGTGGTGCCAACCTCAACTGTGTCTGCTAGAGTGACTATAAACGCGCTCAGGAAGCTATTTGCGACACACGGCTTGCCAGACACACTGGTGAGTGATAATGGGACCGCTTTTACTTCGGCGGTACTCAAAGAATTTGTAACCAAGAATGGAATCCGCCACATTCGTTCTCGTTCTGCTCCTTTTCACCCGACCACTAATGGCCAAGCTGGACGCATGGTCTATACTACCAAAGATGCGCTTATGCGCATAGTGCATGCAGATTGGACTCTCCGGCTAGTGGAGTTCTTATTGGCCCAACACATCACCCCAAGCACAGTGACCGGCCGGAGCCCGGCGGAGTTACTTATGGGAAGGAGGCTCACTACCCTCCTTGATCTTATGCACCCTGACTGGGCTCTTGAGCAACGGCCATCCACTGTGGTGTGGGAGGCTCCAAGAGGGTTCTCTCCTGTGTACGTCCGAAACTATGAGTCCCAGGTATCATTGCCCACTGTACAGCTCCAGTTTCCTACAAGGTAGGTTTGGAGGGCGGGACTGGTTTGGAAGAGACACCTTAACCAGATTAGAGCCAGGACACCTCCGAACACGGAACTCTAAGTGGAACCAGAGAACGGAGAAATGGGTACTTCGGGAGATTCTGTGCCCAGGCCAGGGTGGGAAATAGACGGGTTGTCAGTGACTGAATTACCCCAGCAGGGCGACTTCAGGCCGGAATCCTCAGTGGCTCCATTGGCAGTGACCCCTTCGGAGCCAGCCTCGCTGACCGCCCCACTCAGACCACGGGTACAAGAGGAACCTCCTGGGTTACCCAGTCGGGCACAGGAACCGCGACAGTCCGAGCAGGAGCAGAAAAGGCCATCACACCTTGATGACTATGTTTGTTCCTTTTGTTAGGAAGTTGGGGGGAGGAGTGTTATGTATTGGGTTTAACACATTTTATGTTACAAGGCGCGTTCTAACCAATCGTATAAGCGTTGGTAGACGAATGTTCTAATGGCAAGTAAGCACATACACTTTCAACTGTGGAATTTGCTGCCAAGGAGTGTGGTGGAGTCTCCTTCTTTGGAGGTCTTTAAGCAGAGGCTTGACAACCATATGTCAGGAGTGGTCTGATGGTGTTTCCTGCTTGGCAGGGGGTTGGACTCGATGGCCCTTGTGGTCTCTTCCAACTCTATGATTCTATGAACTGTCAACTGTCAACGGTCCGTTCATGTTGGGGCTTTTATTGTGTAGTCCTGCGAGTTCGGGTTTTGTCTTCCTGTGAGTGAGCCATTGTCACTGACAATGTTGAATAAACATAGTTGAGGAACTTATACTGCCTTGGGCTTCTGACTTTTTCCGAACATTTAACATTTGCCATCACCCTGGCCCGGGCCTTTGCCTTCGCTCTAGCCTGGGCATTTGCCTTTGCCTTTGCCTTTGCCCTGGCCCAAGCCTTCGCCTTCGCTTTTGGCTTTGCCTTTGCCTTGGCCCTGGCCCTGTCCTGGGCCTTCACTTATTCCTTTGCCATCGCCTTGGCCCTGGGCCAGGCCTTTGCCTTTGCCTTTGCCTTTGCCTTTGCCTTTGCCTTTGCCTTTGCCTTTGCCCTGGCCCAAGCCTTTGCCTTTGCCTTTGGCATGGCTCAGGACTTTACCTTGGCCCTGGCCCTGGCCTTCGCCTATTCCTTTGCCATTGCCCTGGCCTGGGCCTTCGCCTTGAGCCGGGCCTTTGCTTTTGCATTTGCCTTTGCCCTGGCCTGGGCTTTTGCCCTAACCTTAGCCCTGGCCTTAGCCCTGGCCTTTGCCTTTGCCTTTGCCATTGCCCTGGCCTGGGCCTTTGCCCTTGCCCTGGCCTTTCAGTTAGAGCTGAGGTTGAAAGGATTCATGATGTTACTTGAACAGGGTTTAAATCATCCCTGCCAGGGTGTTTTATATGATAAACAAACTTGAAATTAGTATGACTGCAAATCCACATTCCATTTTCACTTAGTGTGTTCTCAAGATCTCCTTGTTTCGGTTCTGTATTTTATTTTCTCTTTAGGGAGATCCCAACCAATTATAGATAGGGTTTTACATGTCTTCTAATTATGACAGAATAGAATTGGGGAAAGCCTACAAGGGAAACAGACCAAATGAGGAACAGAATGCTATCCGTGGATGTAAAGGCTTTCATGGAATTAGCAATGGCTGCCAGAATGCCGGATTAACATTCCCATCTGAAAATGCGCTTCACAATAAAACAACTAGCTGAAACTAATTGGGCACATTATATAGTGTCTGCATTGTGACAACAGGCTCCCCGAATATCTGTCTTCAACATTTTGCTTGTGGTATTATTTCCTGCATGCAAATTTAAGTTTGCAAATGATTCCAGTTTGAAGGCCTCTCTTCAAAAGCCTCACACTTCTTCCTGAGCCCATTGCAACAATGCATTATGTTAATTACCTATATGTGATTGTCTGGGTCCTGAGGCAAATTAATATCTTCAGAGTATACTGTACATTTATGCAGATTGCTGGGTGTTTATCTTTTTAGCTCATTATAGGAAGCGCTTATTTTGGAATCGTATAGCACTAGGAAACCAATTGACTCTGAGATCAGTTCTTGCTGTTAACTAACAGCTTTATTTCCATTTCACTCGCTTATATCTACCCACTCAAAAAATGAATGTTTGCTGTTTCGTACTCTTAATCCAGACAGTGAAGAATTAGGCCATTAATTTTTACTGCTCCTAATGCCGGTGGTGCATGTCATGATGTTTGCCCAGTTATAAAACTGAAGTTTTGTACCTCTGTTGGGCACCATTTTAAAGTTATTTTTGCTTCACATATAGAAACACCCGTTTCTGGGGTTTAGCCATCTCTTTGGTCATTCTAGCAGGACCCAAAAATAAAACCCAAAGCAACCAAAAGCTGAGACTACACTCTATAGGACAACATAATTTGAAAGTTGGCTGGAGGGGGGAATCTCCTGAGTGGTAGTCAAGTAAATTTTATTCAGAGTAGGTAGACCCAGTGAAATTAATGGATTAAACTTAGTCATGTTCATTTATTTCAGTGGCTCAGCTCTTGGAAAAACATTATGCCAGACTTCCCCAACCAGTTACCCTTCAGATATTTTGGACTCCAATTCCCATCTGCCCCGGTCATCAGGATGTCAGTTTGCATTCATTGCTACAGAAAGTATTGATCTGATGTGTAGAGATCTTTCCTATTCTAATTAATTCAAGAGGGTTCTGGAAGCTTCTCTGCTTGAAAGAAACAAGCAGAAGATTCATGATGTTTGGGTTATTCCTTCAGAGAAGCTGAGGACAGCTGGCTTAAACTGGTTCTGTTATCTCTTCTTCAAGGTCATGCTGACTATAATAATAGGCCAGGAGCAGCCTCGGTTTCACTTTCACTTTCTATCTCTCTTCCTTCCGGTGTGGTGTTTTGTATATAGTGTTAAGGGTTGGTCTTATTATAAGTTATTGTAGGTTTAAGTTAAGTCTGCTGCAACTGGATTTCTTATGGACAGTGCCAATCCTGAATATATTGGATTTGTGACCATTATGCTCACTTGCCTTTAGGAGCAGTAAAGCTCTGCTGGATGAAATATTAATTGCTTCTGGTTTATTTTTGGGAATCCTGCAACGTGTTTAAGTTTTTACAATGCTAACTATACATTGGAGTTCTGCTCTAGATCAATACTGAATAGAATTCCATGACACAGGGGCTATGGTCATGGCTTATGGGAGTTGTAGTCCATCACATCCAGAGAGCATCAGGTCAAAGAACGTTGTCCTATGCCATGAAACTGAGCCCCAGGCACAAGGGGACAGGATTAGCTCCCATCTCACTATCACCCATGAGTAAACCATTCACAGTCAATGGCTGCCATAGGCAGTGATATGAGGAAAACAAAAGGACAGCAAAAACTGCCCTGATTTGATACTGCATGGTCTAGGTTGCATTGGGAGCAAGGCCCATGGTGGGGTACAATGTGCTCAGATATACAGAATTCGCCACCCTAAGAAGCCCCTCAAATTTATGGGACATATCTGCATCATAATAACAAACCTCCCATTCTTGTATTTGTAAAAGCCAAAATGGAAGGAAAAGGAGGAAAGACTGCCTTTTTATTATTTATAAATTGAAAATCATATTTTAAATATTTTTATTATTATTTTATTCCTTGTTCATTGCTGCCCTGGGCTCCTTTGGGAGGAATTATAAATTTAATAATAAAAATAAAAATGAATGCATGTTTACCTCGGCTTTTACATTGACAAAATGCCCCAGGCAGCTTACAAAAGAGCAACACAATCACAAGAGCAATAATCAAAAGGCTGCTGCCAGGACTGGATTGGAGCACTAAAATCAGATTTTAGCAAAACAGTACAATCACATTCCTTCTATGCATAAATACAAGAGAAATCAAGGGCACCCGATGTTGTCTTTAGAATCCGGATGGTACAGTTACTGACTTCATTTTGGGTCAAGTTGGTGTTTTTGTTTCCTTGCAATCACCCCCCCCCCCAACCATGTTCTTAGAGTAGATTAAATTTTGAGTCTGTTAACCTTGATCCTTAACTTTTCAGTAACTTTAGAGTCAAAATAAAACTTCTGAGTTATGAGCCAAACATCGCTGCAGTGCCTTCCCTACAGTGGTAGGAATTAATAGTGTCTGAAATTTCTGAGGGCATGCAATACATCTCTGGAATGGACCTTCTTTTTAAACAGCCATAAAGCTTTTGATACCTCAAGGATCATGCTATGTAATTACAGGAGTTACTTTTTATATATCAGTGGCAGATATCCTTCATTTTACTGAGTTTCTAAGGGACAATAACGGCCATTTCTGCCCCCTCATCTGCAGTGTTTGGATGCCCAATCTGTTTCTTTCTGTTGCAGCATATGGTATAAGCACATTCACCAGAGTCATTTTGATGATTTAGGATATGCATCACTTGTCTCCCATTCGTATAATGTACTTTACCCCTCCATTGCCCTTTGCTTATGGGTTAGAGTCCCAGCTTCTGTGGAAGTGAGGGTTGAGCAAGGACATTGTTGAAGTTGAAGTCTTTTATTTGGCAATTCCACTTTGCACCCCCGTTTTCACCTTCACCCCCATGTCTGTGCCTCTATCTTCCTCTTGTGCAACCTCCCTTGTATACAAACCACCAACAAGGTACCTCCTTCATCTTTCTCCTCCCACTCAATGCAACTACTAACTACCCTAAGCATAGCCTGAAGGAGCGTTTCCACTACCATCTTCAACCCGGACATTGAGGTCCAGCTCCGAGGGCCTTCTGGTGGTTCCCTCACTGTGTGAAGTAAAGCTACAGGGAACCAGGCAGAGAGCCTTCTCAGCAATGGTACCCTCCTTGTGGAACACCCTCCCATCAGATTCAAAAAGAACTACACAACTTTTAAAAGAAATCTGAAGGCAGCCCTGTATCCAGCTACAAAGGCCTTCTGGCAGTTCCCTCACTGCAAGAAGTGAGGTTACAGGGAACCAGGCAGAAGGCCTTCTTGGAAGTGGCGCCTGCCTTGTGGAACTCCCTCCCACCAGATGTCAAGGAAATAAACAACTCTCTGACTTTCAGAAGACATCTAAAGGCAGACCTGTTTAGGGACGTTTTTGATGTGTGATGTTTCATCATGTTTTTAATATTCTGTTGGGAGCCACCCAGAGTGGCTGGGGAAACCCAACCAGATGGGTGGGGTATTATTATTATTATTAATTCTAAGTGGGAATGTATAACTTCACAAAAGTTATCCAGTCCTATGCAGACTTAGGTGTGGCCCTGATTGCATTGAGTTTGGTACTCATGGTGCTACATCTCCCAGGTCCTTCTCAAGAACCTCTATGACGCTGCCTCATACTGAGCCAGACCTCTGCTTAGTATTGTCTACACTGATGACAGTGTCCAAACCCTCCAAGTGTCCCTATTTTCCATGGATGATCCTGGATTTACAGAAGCCACCCAGCTTTTCCTTAGGTTGTCTGTATTTTCTACACAGAAATGTTGGATGGCATGGTAGGATGTCCCTATTTTCATTGGAGAACTGTTGGCGGGTATGGTAGGGTTGCCATATGTTCTGAATTTCCTGGACATATGGCAGTTGGAAACAGTGTCCAGGCAGAAATCACTGACTGAAATATCTGGGAAGTCTAGATTTCCTTAAGAATAACTCAAAACTTCATGTTTATTTGTGTTTTTGAAGTTTTGCCCAAAAAAGCTCAACAACTTTTGTGTCTGGATTTTTCACTTTTTGAAATATAGCAACAAATTTTCACTCTTTGAAATAGGACGTGCCTATTTTCATCAGATAACTGTTGGAGGGGACACCTCTATTTTCATCAGATAAATGTTGGTGGGTGAGGTGTCTTAATGTAGAGATGTTTCTTAGCCTTACCTGAAGATGACAGAAAATGGATCTGGGAATCTGGGATCTTCTTCATCTTCTGAGATACAGCCCCTCTTCTCTCTAATCCTAGACTACTCACCTAGACTACTCAGAACCTCTGTGACATCTCTATCTGCCCAGGCTCATTATGACATCATAGTATATCAGCCACCCATGGCTGGATGATGCTCATTCAGCAGCTTAGCAACGGCAGACACCATATTTGTAAGCAAGCAAATGAAAACACTGGTCTGGCACCAAGGTGACTCGGGTTCAAATTATTTCCCTGAAACGTTTGAGCAATGTGCTACTTTTATGGTTGGAAAGTATGTGCATACTCGAGCAAACACTGAACAGGAAAAATGGAGTGTTCAGAATAACAGTGTGCTAGTCAAAGTACAAAACAGTCTACAGTTCCCAGTGCTTTTTTAAAAAATGAGCTTGAAGTAAAATAATAGAAGAATAATCATAATACTCATTGCTGAGAAACAGGATTCTGACTTCATAAATGTGAACAATAGAGCAGGCACAGGCTTAATAACAAAGGAAAGATGGAGGTCAAGTCACAAAGGATACTAAACGTATAAGTTTTCTATTATTATTAAAAGTCTGCTATTTATCATCATCACGATAATCTCCAATGAGAAATATGTACAGGAAACATTCCCAATGTATTATGTCTGTCAGGGAACTGCCATCGGAGCCAGAGGGAGAGGGAGGGCTCCAGAGGGATTACGGAGAGCGTCCCGGGAGGGAGAGAAGCAGCCCATCTTCTGGGGAAGGAAATCAGCGTAGCACCAGTGGAGAAGGGGGGGCAGATGGGGGAATCGGCGAGGTGGCTCCATGACTCCTCGCCGGAGACCAGCGGGGAGAGCACGGGTCCTCCGCTGCCCACACCCACCCTGCGCAGGAGGCTTCCATGCAGGGAGAGTAGGCGGAGACTAGGCGTCAAAGAGCTTCTTTGCTGGAAGAAGTTCAAGAAACACCCACTGACGGATTCTGCCAGCGATTGAGACAGCTACGGGTGAGTGGCTGTCCGGACAGAAAGGGTTCACTCAGGCAACCCAGCCAGGTGTGGCGCCGATTTACGCATGAGCAACCCCTAGAACCATTACAATGTCCAATGAATTTCCTTCATGATCTACATACCGCACAACTATCCTGTCTTAACTGGGACATCCCAGAATTACAGGAACTACCCTGGCTCCTGATCCCATCCTGGGATGTCCTGTGACAATGGGGACCAAAAGACATACATCTCTTGCTTCTGCACTCTTTTGGTTCTGCACCTTCTCTAGCTGCCCAGAACCTGCCGGTCAGTCTTCTGTTGCCCATTGCCACCACAAGGAGGGCCGCAGTGGTGTACTTCTGGAAGCCAGACGGCAGCAGTTAGCAGAGGAGTGGACAGGTGGTGGCAACAAGCCAGCAGGTGAGGGGGGGGACAGAATGGTGGTAGTGGGGTTCTGATTTGCCATTGTGAAATGTTGATGGTATGGATCTATCAGCCACCTTATGCTTCTCCAGATTTTTGGAATCGGAACTGAAGACGGTCCTTTACCGCTGGATGCCAAGGTGGCAGCAGAAATGTGAGAGGTTCTGTCAGTGCTCTTTTGCTCCTTCCTCTTTCTTTATTCCTTCTGAAGTCATGACTTAATTAGCATTATCAAAAAAAGGAAGAAAGGGAGGCAAAGAAGCAGCAGCGTATTTGTGAATGGGCACAGGAGAGCAGGAAGAAATATAAAAAGAAATGATATTTATTGTCAGATGCATGCTTTCCATGCATGCAAGTCCCCCCCCCTCAGCACCCACATGATGTTAGCCTGTATTCCCCCTCCCCACCTTTTAATATGGATTTACCCCCCCCCCCAGTATGTTAAAACACACACACACAACCTCTTGCCAATTACCAGTCCCTGGTATCTCAATGTTTGCAATATTAAGTCCCCATCTGGAAGCACATTTTCTTCCTTGGAGATTTGAAAGGGAACATGGAAATTTTTCACCCTATCCAACCTTTTAAATTCAAGAGCAGAACCTAAAAGCAGCACCAATTATGATTACAGATAGGTGCTCTTAGACCACTAATATAAAAAGGGGGAGAGATGTGATTTAACAAAATAGATGGGTAATATTGAGGTCCTTGTCTACATTATCCCAATAATCTTTACATTAGCCCTGCAGAGTGATACAGAGTTATTATCACTAGAGTGCAGAACAAAAGCTGAGTTCGTGATGGAGGCAAAACAGACTTTATTCCCTCCCCTCTTTTTTGCAGGTGTATACTACAACATGTCATTGACACAATAAAAGTGCATTAGTGGTGGATCGATAACAAAGCATTCACATATCATCCCGATTTATTAGGTGTTCTGAAATTCTTCCCCAATGTCACTGCATTGTTGCAACCTAAAAAGGCACTCTTAAATGAATGTGCAACAAAAGCAAGACACCTCCATCCCAGCAACCTCACCCATCTCTGGACCTTAAAAATATATAGCAAAAATAACATTTAAATTTAGAATATACTGGACCCCATTATGTTTGCTTAGAAAGGGGTTGTCTAAGATATCTGTTGGAGTTGCAACAGGGATAATGCTTCTCTAAAATGTAATTTTTTTCATTGTCCTACATTGAAAGATTTTTAGCAGTAAATAACCAAAACCATCAACAGAACTGTACGGAACAACCTTACATATACCGTGCAAAATATCCTCTTGAATTATATACCCAGAACATGGAACCTTACAAAAGGACAATACCAGTGGACTCTCCATGCCCTTACCACAACAAAAAGACTGATACTGATGAACTGGAAAAATAAAAATGTGGCTCCCTTCTGTGATTGGATTGAAGATTTATACAAACTTGCAACATATGAACAACTTGCCTATAAATGCAGACTTGCCATGGACAAATTCAATGATATTCGGAATCCATTCTTACAAATACTGTAATAGGTTAAGATCTGGTAAAGTACAATAACCACCTTGTAAGGTATACAGTTTTGGGGTTTTCCCCCTCTGGTCCTTGTGGCTTTGGTGTTTATTTCACGGGTTGTTGGTGTGCCCACCTTTGGCTGTCATTTTAGCATTCCAAGGGCATCACTCGTGATCTGACCTTTCTTGAGTTTTTTTCCTATTTTAGTCTTGGCGAAGAGACCAGGAGTTCATGGTCCCAGGTGGCGGTTATGGCCTTGGGTAGAATCCTTTAGTCTTTTCTTCCCTATTGGGGGGGGCATGTAGTGGTGGCTCACCCCCCTGCAGCGGTGATTCCAGGGCCCCCCTCTTAAAGGGGTTATATATATGGGTGTCACTGGCCATACACTGAAAAGTCGTCAGTGAACTACTCTGCATGCAGGGATATGGGCTTGGCTGCCTGCTACACTTAGGTCTTGCAGAGCACCCCCATATCCCATTTACCTGATGAGCCCCAGTTCCCCCTGGCTGGGGGGCTGGGAGGGATACATGCCCAAGGCCTAAACCAAGGTATTCCTACATTCGGAAGTTTAATAAAGTTGTGGCCTAATTTTAATTCCATATAATGTTGTCAGAGTCTTTATTCCTTCCTTATGATCCCTGGGGGCTGGGGCTGTCGCCGTCTGGTCACACAATTGCATACTTTTTTTAAAAAAAGGAAAACAAAAAACAAGAAAACCCTCACCCACAGAAACATTCTCAGTGTAAAAAACTACAGAAAACAACTTTCACAGGGCTGTTATGGAACAAGCACTGACTGGAAATGAAGCAGTATGCCCACCCCAAAGCTTTTGTAGGGACAAACAGTATTGAAATCAGACCACTCATAGATGCCCCGGTACAAGCATGAGCACAAAGTCACTATGAAAAGGATGTCTGGAAGTGATCAAGGATTCACGGCCATCTCTTAAGTCATTTCTTAACTCATAGGCTATGCCTGTCTTAAACTGGCATGTAACGGATGTTTAACAGAATAACTCTAATGATAACTCATGGGCCAGGGTAGGAGAAAAGATTTATTGCAAAAATCCACTGCCACATGCATTGTAATGTCCAGGGCTGGCAGAGATCTGTGCCATTCTGGAGGGCATTTTGGTAGGCATTGCTTCATGTTACACTGCTATCGCTTATAGGGACGCAGCTGGCACTGTGGTCTAAACCACTGAACCTCTTGGGCTTCCTGATCAGAAAGTCAGCTGTTCAAAACCCAGCGACATGAAGAGCTCCCATTGCTCTCTCCCAGCTCCTGACAACCTAGCAGTTCAAAAGCAAACCAGTGGAAGTAGATATATAGGTACCCTTGCAGCGGGAAGGTAAATGGCATTTCCATGCACTCTGGCTTTCATCACAGTGTCCCGTTGTGCCAGAAGCAGTTTAGACATGCTGGCCGCATAACCCAGAAAGCTGTCTGTGGACAAATGCTGGCTCCTTCGGCCTGAAAAGCGAGATGAGCGCTATACCCCATAGTCACCATTGACTGGACTTAACCATCCAGGGGTCCTTTACCTTTACCTTTTTACTGCCGTAGGTAACATTTTAAAAATGCATCAAGTCCAAACTTCTAAGACAAAAATTAGCTGATCTCCCCCATCCTGATCTTCAGGATAATTATAGTCAAGTTTCTAGATATAGGCAGAAATATGTTTGACATGTATGTACGGTGTTAATCCACTTTCCAATTAATAAGCTTTTTCAGAAAAGAAGAAAAGAAGAAAAAATCCTGCATAGGAAAGACTTCAATTCCATTCACGCAATGTCAAGTGCCATTTATGGAGCTTGCGTAGAAAAGGGGTCATCTGAATGATATTCCTTATCAGAAAGCATAATATAAAAGACTACCGTAATCACCTGACAACTTTCCCTCCCTCAGTTGCAGAAGGAATGGAAGAATAATAGATAATTTTACTGGATCTAACTCTCCAGCCAAGCTAATAAGTATTTGAGGCTAATTTGGCAAGCTTTTATCAGAATATCTAATTATGCTTCCAGATAGTGATTCTTAATACAATGGATTATGTAGCTCATATTAGCATGCATATCAATTACAAAATAGGGTTTGGGGAGGTTGTAAAAGAAAGCCGACATGGAGAGAAACTGAGATACAGTGGTACCTCTGGATGTGAATGGGGAGCCCCGTTCGCATCCAGAGGTGAATGCAACCCGCGTCCGTGCATCTGTGCATGTGCAGATCGTGATTCGCCACTTCCGTGCATGCACATGACATCACTTTGACCATCTGCGCATGCACGAGTGGTGAAACCTGGAAGTAACACGCTCCGTTACTTCCGGGTCACTGCACCGCGCAACCCGAAAATACTTATCCCAAAGCTACTTCAACCCGAGGTATGACTGTAATTCACAAATCCAACTCCTTGCTTAAGAGAAGGCATTTCATATTTATTTTATTTATTGAATTTATATACTACACTATACCTGGAGGTCTCAGGGCTGTTCACAGAATAAAATCAAAATATAAAACCACAAAATACGTATTCAAAATAAAACTACAACCACCCAATACCCCCCCCCCCAAAAGAGCACATTTTAAAAGGCATAGGATGTCAATCAAATCAAAGACCTGGTTAAAAAGGAACTTTTTTGCCTGGCACCTAAGGGTGTATAATGAAGGCACCAGGCGAACTTCCCTGGGGAGAGCATTCCACAGACAGGGAGCCACTGCAGAGAAGGTCCGTTCTTGTGTTGCTACCCTCCAGACCTCTCGTGGAGGGGGTATATGAAGAAGGGCCTCAGAAGATGATCTCAGGGTCCAGGTGGGTTCATATGAAAGGAGGGCGGTCCTTGAGGTATTGAGGTCCTGAGCCGTTTAAGGTTTATAGGTCAAAACCAGCACTTTAAATTGAGCCCGGAAACTAACTAGTAGCCAGCACAGTCAGACCAGGATCGGTGTAATATGCTCAAACTGTCTTCCTCCGATGAGCAAGCTGGCCACTGAATTCTGCACCAGCTGAAATTTCCCAACCGCTTCAGCTATGTATAATGCATTGCAGTAATCTAATCAGAGCATAGAGAACAGTAGTTAGGCTATTCTTGTCCAGATAGGGGCATAGCTGGGCCACCAGCTGAAGCTGATCGAAGGCACTGCTGGCCACTGAGATCACCTGATCCAGGAGTACCTTCAAACTATGAACCTGTTCCTTCAGAGGAAGTGTAACCCTATCAAGACCAGGTGATCTCCCACCCATCCGGTCTAGGCAACCACCCACTAACAGCCTCTGTCTTATCTGAATTAAGTTTCACCATCACCCCATTGGCTCTTATACTCCCTCCCCTTTTTTGTTTTTATCATGAAGTACAAATTTATGTTGTTGTACTGCTGCTGGTTTTACACACACACACACACACACACACACACACACACACACACACTTGACTTAATAGATGCTGATCAACTTTTGCCTTCCAGCTCATTGTATGTTAGTTGCGAGGAAGTCCCAGTGGTGAAGGAGATGCTACTGGCAGTTTTTATTGATACCAATAAACTATAGGATGTGTAGGGTCACCTCAAAGGTTGCACTTAATAAGATGAATTTTGCACTGAAGTAACGATATACTCCTGTGCATGATGTAATTCTTAAACCTTTCTATATATTAAGACTATATATCTCAGCATGGATTATTTGGTAGTGAAATATTAATAGAGCACTTTACCTCTATTGATATCCCCACCTGATTCCTTATGAGCTGCACTTCCATCTTGCAATGTCTCCAGATTACACTGGTTCTATAAACCTCCTTACTGCAAAATGGCAATATGAACCCCTGCTTCCAGGCTAACAATAATTACAGCGCTGGCAAATCTGTCCTGCCGTTTACACTGTGAGTATAGTTCTTTCCCCCTTTATATTTTGGAAACGCATCTTGCGAGTAGGGTAAAGCCTTCAATAATGCAATCAATTTATAGATAGATAGCAAGGTACGTTTCCCATTCACAAAGCAGTAGCCTTATCAGATACCTTATCAAAATAGACTCTGCTTATGTTCGCAGGCTGTCGGTTGTATGAAACATATCTTACCACACTGTGGGCTCCATAAAGCCAGAGATCAAGTCATTAAACCCTTATTTACCTGGAAATTCTGAAACCTCCTATCTCAAGTATCTTCTCGAAGATAAGACAAATGATATTGCCCTGGCCATGACAAACATTCTCTCAGAGGTAATAAGAATTAGAAATCAACATGTGCTGGATAAAGCAGGGGTTAGCAACCTTTTTCAGCTGTGGGCCGGTCCACCATCCCTCAGACCATGTGGTGGGCCAGACTATCTATCTATCTATCTATCTATCTATCTATCTATCTATCTATCTATCTATCTATCTATTGGAGGGGAATGAACAAATTCCTATGCCCCACAAATAACCCAGAGATGCATTTTAAATAAAAGGACACATTCTACTCATGTAAAAACATGCTGAATCCCAGACTGTCCATGGGCCGGATTGAGAAAGGGATTGGGCCGCATCTGGCCCCCGGGCCTTAGGTTGCCTACCCCTGGGATAAAGCATAGTGATTGCCTTGGATTGTTTTCCCTGTATTCCTGCTGTAGTTTGCTTTCGAAACTGTTTTTTTGTGGATCTTTGGACCGTAATAAAGAATATATGTGTAGCAGCACAGATCCCTGCTTTTTTCCTGCAATTTTCTGAGTTAAGGGGGTTGCAAACAGAATTCCTCTGGAATCAAATCACCTAGAAATGAGTGCTGAGCAGGCACTATGTTCCATTAGTTTCCTTGAAGTGGCTTTTACGTCATGTGAAAGCTCGAGTATAATGTGGAAATTAACAGTCAGGGAAATGTCAGAGAAATGGTGCCTTGATCTTTGCAGACTATTCTGTGCTAAAGGAGCTGCGACAGAAGCAGCAGGTGTAAACCACTAGTTTGGAGCACATTTAATCGTGAATGTTTGGTATTTCTCGAAGCCCTTTGTTAATATTGCGCAACCGATGATAGCATGGGAAGCAAGACTTCGCATGCTCATTGAAAATATAATGATGTCCCCCTGGAAAACAGTTTGTAAAGTGGTACCTTGGGTTAAGTACTTAATTCGTTCCGGAGGTCCGTTCTTAACCTGAAACTGTTCTTAACCTGAAGCACCACTTTAGCTAATGGGGCCTCCTGCTGCCGCTGCGCCGCCAGAGCACGATTTCTGCTCTTATCTTGAAGCAAAGTTCTTAACCCGAGGTGCTATTTCTGGGTTAGCGGAGTCTGTAACCTAAAGTGTATGTAACCTGAAGCGTATGTAACCTGAGGTACCACTGTACATGGGCAACCAGACTGAAGAGCACATAGTTGGTCTTTCTATTTTGCAAATGTCAGTCTCGAACACAAACTAGCAAGCTTCATACATGGAGGAAAAATATAAGAACATCACACTTAGAACACAGTTTAGAAAATCAAAGCACTCTCTCACACATGTTGTGTGGCACTCATCTCACACATGTTGTGTGACACTCATCTCACTTTCAGCCCAAGGGAGCTGGCATTTGTCCACAGACAGCTTTCCGGGTCATGTGGCCAGCATGACTAAACCGTTTCTGGCACAACAGGACAACATGATGGAAGCCAGAGCACATGGAAATACTGTTTACCTTCCCTCCACAGTGTTACCTATTTATCTACTTGCACTGGTGTGCTTTTGAACTGCTAGAATCATAGAATCATAGAATCATAGAGTTGGAAGAGACCACAAGGGCCATCGAGTCCAACCCCCTGCCAAGCAGGAAACACCTAGGTTGGCAGGAGCTGGGACAGAGCAATGGGAGCTCACCTCATCATGGGGATTCGAAGCGCCGACCTTCCAATTGGCAAGCCCAAGAGGCTCAGTGGTTTAGACCACAGCACCACCCATGTCTTATCTGGAGTAGGTGATTTGACTGTCCTCTGGGGGGTTTTCTACCACAATTATGACATCTCTTTTTTTTAATAAGATATTTATTAAGTTTTCCAGTATTACACAAAAAGAGAACACATCAAGAAAAAAAAACCACACAAAACAAACAACAAACAAACAAGTATAATTTCAATCTCTTACTTTCATATACCTAACTTCCCTGACCTCCTCATACCTCCCCTTTCTGTATTCAAATTTCTGTATTATCAATTCAACAAATCCTCTCCCTTATTTTCAAAATAATTTTCACATTTCCTTTCTTTTTTCTTAATCAATACCGCTGAAAACCACTTAATTTTTGGACCCACGTCATTCTAGCACTCCTTAATTTTACAATGTTTCCAAAGATAGTCCTTAAATTTCTTCCATTCTTCTTCCGCCGTCTCTTTTCCCTGGTCCTGAATTCTGCCAGTCTGCTAGTCCCATGTAGTCTATCATCTTCAACTGCCACTCTTCCAAGGTGGGTAGATCTTGTGTCTTCCAATACTTTGCGATGAGTATTCTTGCTGCTGTTGTTGCATACCTGAAAAAAGTTCTATCCTTCTTTAACACCAATTGGCCGACCAGACCCAAGAGAAAAGCTTCTGGTTTCTTCAAGAAGGTATATTTAAATATCTTTTTCAATTCATTATATATCATCTCCCAGAAAGCCTTAATCTTTGGGCACGTCCACCAAAGGTGCACAATTATGACATCTCTACCTCCACATTGTTATTCCAACCCACGTTCTTTTGGCAAATGTATTGAGTCTTAAACATCACCCCTCCCCTTTATCCCTGGGGAACAATTTGTTCCAAACTGGATGTTCTCAGCTCCTTTCAGTTTACAAGTTGCTCTGCCACCATTTCTTTAAGCGCCAATGATATGGTTCCATCCTGATTCGAGTGAAGCCTGTCCCTTTTGTACAGGCCTGACTTGTTCAAAAACATTTCCACATTTCCCAGTTCCTAACAATTCAGTTCCCCTGCTCCCATTTTATTTTTGTGGTTAAACAAAAGAGCTGCTCACATGTTGATAAAAGCGGTGTGGGTGCCAGCACAAAATGGCCAAATAAATGTGTCCTTGAATTTTGCTGTCTGAACGCCAAAGATGTGACACCAGGAATTCAAAGGCATTGAGGCCACCTTTTCTATCTTCTCTCGTAAACAGCAGAGAAAACTTGGCTCTTTGCCTTTCGAGCCCTAATACAATACCAAAGTCTAATGTGTACATGCTAAATAATTCAGTAAACATATTAGTGTTGAAGGGAGCTGCTTTTTCCCTCTTCTCTTTTTTGCAAACGGACTTGCGTTCTCTTTGTAATGCTTTTGGCACACCATCTGCTCTCGCGGCGCAAACCCAGATGAATGCGCGAACACTTAACGGCATGCCATGAACATGCCTCCTTCCCATTCAGTTGAAAAACATCACATTTGGGACATTTAATAGCAGGCCATCTACTGTGTTTGCACACCCTTAAATAGAAATATTAGAGCAACCAAATTTTAATTTCTGCGCCCGTCATTTGTTACTATAATTACTGTGGAATACAATTAGGTGCTTTCGGATCTTTCAGTGTTAATTAAAAAGCTAATAATTTGAAATGCTATAAATATTGGCGAAGGGGGGCTAATGTAGCACACAATTAATCCTTTGTCACTTATTTTAATTGGTAGACTGCCTTTCATTCTTGACTCCATGGCAAGAGCATTGGTTGCTTTGCTTCCTGTTGCTGCTTTTGGAAGGAGTTTCCATCTCTGCTCAAGCTATATACTCCTCATTGGTTTATCTGAAATGAATCAAACTTACGGAAGGGCTGTAGCTTAGTGGTGTAGTTCATAGCTCACATGCAGAAGGAGCCAAGTGCAGTTTTAGAATCCTGTAATCATAGAATTGTAGAGTTGAAAGGGACCCTGAAAATCATCTAGTCCAACCCCTTGCAATGCAGGGATATGCAGCTGTCCCATATGGGGATTGAACCTGCAACCTTGGTATTATTAGCACTACGCTCTAACCAGCTGAGCTAGCCAGGCTCAGCATCTTCTGGTAGGGCTGGGAAATAAACCACTGAGCCTTGGGCTTGCCGATCAGAAGGTCGGCGGTTCAAATCTCCGTGACGGGGTGAGCTCCCGTTGCTCAGTCCCAGCTCCTGCCAACCTAGCAGTTCGATAGCATGTCAAAGTGCAAGTAGATAAATAGGTACCACTCCAGCGGGAAGGTAAATAGCATTTCTGTGCACTGCTCTGGTTTCACCAGAAGCGGCTTAGTCATGCTGGCCACATGACCCAGAAAAAAACTTTCTGTGGACAAACACCAGCTCCCTCGGCCAGTAAAGCGAGATGAGCGCCGCAATCCCAGAGTTGTTCACAAATGGACTTAATGGTCGGGGGTCCTTTACCTTTTTAAAACCCTGGAGAACCAGTGTCAGTCTCCGTAGGTCAGATATAACAGCCGGGCTCTCCCAAAGTTGTTGGGCATTGCCATTCAAATGAGGTGTGTGTGCCATGGCATGGGATCGCTTATGCTCAACTTTGGAGTGATCTTAACCCTGCAGTTACTGCAGCTTCATTTGAAGTACCCAATGCTGGAATAGAGGCTGTTTTGTGGGGTCACTTTCACCTTACACAGTCAGCTGATGTCAGGAATCATTTGTGCCAATTTTATTTTCAAACGCTGCTGCTTTGATGCTGTTTTGCAGTGTTGTGCACATGTATGCAAACTGCATCTGTTGCAGTTTTAAAAAGGAAACCAAGACCTGAGTTTTGTTTTGTGTCTGTTGTTTTTATTACTGCTTTAGGTCTTGCAGTGGCAGCAGAGCACATAAATGCTTGAAACTGGGGAGGTGGAGGGAGGTGACTTAGAAACCAGAAGAACTGTTTTTGCACAAATGACCTCAAAAGCTCCAGTATCCTTCCTTCAATGTCTTAGAGGGCATTCAGAAACATTCCAATAATCATACCATACTATAGACATACTATTTATAATTCACTTTTCAGACGAGATACCAGCTTAGATGCTGATAAATCAAGGGACTTTTTATATAAGGCAACAGGGATCTGGATATGATCCAGGAAATGTACGCAATCAAGGTTCAACTATAACATTTATTGCATTTGTCGTTTAAACATCACTTAACGGATCAGCACAAATTGGTCCAAGCAAATAAATCAATGCGTCTATGGGAATTGTGAAATTACAGGGTGTTTTCCAAAAGAAAGCAGAGAACAGCTTCCTTATATGCCATTTCAAATCAGAGCAGCTTTACCTTTAAGGAAAACCATCAATTTCTCTTGGTGTTTGAGCTGGGGGGGGGGCAGGGAGAGAGTTGTTTGATGAGCCTCCTAAAAGATGCTCCAAGGAAACATCCGTTTCCAGCGTCCCTTCAAATTATTTAAAGTTTGTCGAGCTCAGATTGTTGTTTGAAGGCTACATTGTGAGTAATGGGTTTCTGCTGCTATTTACACATTGGGGTAAAGGCAAAACAGCCATTAGGTTCTGCGTTTTATTGCACTGCATTATGTATGAGATGGTTTTGCAAGCAGGTACACACAAGGGGCGGGGAGAAGAAACACAGGAAAGCAATTTCTTTTATTGTCCAATATACAAGAGTTAGGAATAATCTAGGGAACATTCAAATGCCCCTGTTTGTGGGCCCTCCGAGCTGCCGTGATGAAATGAGTTATTTACTACACTGTTATGAGAATGTACATTAACGCTACAGTGCAGTCACCAATCTTTCCACAGGGCTAGTTTATAACCACTCTGTTTATAATGCGGGGTAACCAAGCGGCTTCCCTTAGTAAATTATGACCTTTATACAAGTGCAGGAAACACTAAGAACCTCTCAACTCCTGTTCATAAGGATCATGAGGAGTGAACATCATATGCTTTGGAAATCGATTCCCCAGCCCAAATCCACAAATCCTGGTGTGTGCTGCAGCAGAACCCCTTATATTAGTGTGTTGCAGATAACTACTTATAGGCTTCCTATAGTTATCTGGTTAGCCATTGTAAGAAAGCTTTACTCTATGGGCCAGCAGGGCTCTTATGTTCTTAATAGAGTGTTGGTCTTCAGCTTGGAAGGTCTTGATACAGATCCCTGCTCAGGGTCAATAGGCTAGTTGTTAAGTATAATTGGTTTAATTCATACTGAAATGAAGATTTAACGGAATATTCCACTGAAGCTAAAGAACAGCAAGGAGAGCTCTCTCTGAGTTTTATCTGTTTGATAATTAACAGATGGTTGTTCTCTAGCAGCTAACATGTGAGTGTTTAACCTTAGATCATGTGAGAAGTAATGAATTGCAAATTCGCCATCCTGGAAAGGTGGTGGCTAGTTTGTTCCCAAACTCCCTGGAAGGAGGATGTAAATGAAGCTCTCCAGGAAAACAGATCCAATCTAAAGGGGTTGGGATGGAGCCAACGGAGCCAGAGAGAGAGAGAGAGAGAGAGAGAGAGAGAGAGAGAGAGAGAGAGAGAGAGAGAGAGAGAGCGCTATGTTTGTCATTATAAGTTTATTTTCTTTCTAAGATACTGAGCCTTGCTGGACAGCACAAGGCATTGCATGGATATTTTGGATGTATCGTTGATGTTTTTGTTCTGTTTTTTGAAGAAAGTTCTGAAAGTAAACTTTGAATAATATCTAATGGGTCTGGACAATGCTTCATTTCCAATTTTTAAGCCTCCAGCTGCTTTGAACTCAGGAGGACTAGAGGTGGATGCATAAGGGGAATCTGTGCTACCCTCTGCTGATCAGCATGGCCCCAAATTTCTAAACGCATGCCTGAGAGAGAACAATTTCACCCTCAGGAAGCTGGCACTCCTTCCTCTAGATGCCAAGTGCTGTAGGTGGCGGGGGCTTTGCCTTGTGCCAAGCAGAGCCGTGGTTACTTCCTCTGTGTGCCAGGTGCTGGAGAAGGAGGAAACTTCACCCCATGCCTCACAGGGACAGGGTCAGCAGCTCTACGGTACCCTGCCATGCAGTGCCCCGGCTGATGCACTCTGCCTGGAGCAGTGCCACCCTCTTGGCCTCGACAGGAAGAGGCAGGAGGTGCGCACAGTGACGCCAATTGTCTCAGTGGCCGGCAACTGCCTTCTTCCTCCCTGCCTTCTTTTATAATATACCACCATATTGCGAAGTTTAGCCAGCGGTATATTACAATGTTGGAAAAGAGATATAGCCCAGCTCTGCCATCCATGGGCCTGTGACCTTCAGAAGAGACTGTTGCCCTCAGATGAGAAATGTTCCTCACCCCTGCTGTAGGTTAATAGGGGTTTGGGGGGTTGCTTTCTTTTTTGAACAACCCAGAGGACTCTGGTTAGGAAGTGTCTATATACACTGGTGGTGCTATGGTCTAAACCACTGAGCCTCTTGGGCTTGCTACTCAGAAGGTCGGTGGTTCAAATCCCCCTGACAGGGTGAGCTTCCATTGCTCTGTCCCAGTTCCTGCCAACCTAGCAGTTCAAAAACACTCCAGTGCAAGTAGATAAATAGGTACCACTGCAGTGGGAAAATAAACGGCATTTCCATGCGCTCTGGTTTCCGTCACGGTGTTCCATTGCACCAAAAGCAGTTAAGTCATGCTGACCACATGACCTGGAAAGCTTTCTGTGGGAAAACGCTGGCTCCCTTGGTCTGAAAAGCAAGATGAGTGTTGCACCCCATAGTCGTCTTTGACTGGACTTAACAGTCCAGGGGTCCTTTACCTATACAAACCCAGGAACTAAATAAGTAAAAAAGTTGCATTTACAAGCGTCTCCAGATAGGTCCAGATAGGCATTGCAGACTTTCAAGCAGGGAACATTCCTAGACCTAGCTGGAGATGTTTGTGATTTAACCTGGGACCTTTTGCATTCAAGGTTTGCGCTCCGACACTGACCTTCCAGCTTCTTATTTCCTGGAACCACTAGTGGGTTAAGCAATCCCAGTCAAGGCCCAACTGGCCACGGTTCGAATATTTCAGAAATAAATAAAAACTAGGCGGCACTCATGCAGGCAAGCGCTCTCTGGATAAAACTTCCCATGAAAAGCTGTGCAGCTAAAGGAATTTATCAATTTTAAATAGCGTTTGAATTACATACCGAGGCTTGAGGATTAATGATAGCCCTTTCCATTTTTTATCCAGACTTGGAAACACTGCATGTGTTGTTCACGGAAGCATTAAAATCAATCACTGAGACTCAAGATTAGCATTTAATTGGGAGGCAACTTTGTCCTTGTTCCTAGCAGGAGGAGTACTGGAGAGAGAAGATAATTCTTAAAAAGAAAAGAAAAAAGGTTTCCAAAAAATGAAGAAAAAGGGGTGGGGGTGGGATTCTGAAAGCTATTCAAACTTTCAGCCTCTAAAAAATAATAATGGGTTCATCTTTTACAGATACTGGGTGCCAGTAAGACCTAAGGCATGGGAGAGAAATTTGGTTTGATCCTGCCTTCTACCAACCTTTTCCAGTCTGGAACCCTCCAGATACTTTGAACTTCAACTCTTACCATCCCTGATCACTGGGCAAGGTGGACAGGGTTGATGGGAGTTGTAGTTCAAAGCATCTGGAGGGCTCCAGACTGGACAAGGTTGGTAGAAGGCAGGATCAAACCAAACAGGAATAGTCCTGTTCTGTTCTGCATTGGTCAAACCACAGCTAGATTACTGTTTCCAGTTCTGGGTGCCACAAGTTAAGAAGGATGTTGACAAGCTGGAATGTGTGTTGAGGAGGGTGACCAAGTTGAGAAAGGGTCTGGAAACCAAGCCTTATGAGGAACACTTGAAGGTGTTGGGTATGTTTAGCTTGGAAAAGAGGAGACTGAGAGGAGATATGATTTGTTGTTGTTTAGTCGTGTCCGACTCTTCGTGACCCCATGGACCAGAGCACGCCAGGCACTCCTGTCTTCCACTGCCTCCCACAGTTTGGTCAAACTCATGCTGGTAGCTTTGAGAACACTGTCCAACCATCTCGTCCTCTGTCGTCCCCTTCTCCTTGTGCCCTCCATCTTTCCCAACATCAGGGTCTTTTCCAGGGAGTCTTCTCTTCTCATGAGGTGGCCAAAGTATTGGAGCCTCAGCGTCACGATCTGTCCTTCCACTGAGCACTCAGGGCTGATTTCCTTCAGAATGGAGAGGTTTGATCTTCTTACAGACCATGGGACTCTCAATAGTCTCCTCCAGCACCATAATTCAAAAGGAGATATGATAGCCATCTTCGAATATCTCAAGGGCTGTCACATGGAGGATGGAGCAAGCTTGTTTCCTCCTGTTCCGGAGGGTAGGATCCAAACCACTGGCTTCAAGAAAGGAGATTCCAACTAAACATCAGGAGAAACTTTCTGACACAAACAGACTCCTTCAGAAGATGGTGGATTCTCCTTCATTGTAGGTTTTTAAGCAGCCATCTGTCAAGGATGCTTTAGTTGAGATCCCTGTGTTTCAAGAAATTGAATTAGATGACCCTCAAGGTCCCTTCGAGCTCTACAATTTTATGATTATGTATTTTGATACGTTTGTCCCTTATTTTCTCTTGTGCAGAAAATCATGTCTGTTTACTGCCACAATTAGATAGGAACTTGATGTACGAGCAACAAGATACTCCAGGGTGTGAGTTAGAGGGCAATTATTCACTCAGAGAGCATTGTTAGAATAAGGCTGAAAGCCGAATGCTGCTTAATGTGTCAGGTATAAATTATCGGGCTGTAGCTCACTGGCCTGGATGTTTTCACCAAGACTATAACAAAATAGCCCTATGCAAATTCCACAGAGAAAGCAAGAGCAGGACTGACCAGCCTCATGAGCCGGCACATACAATTAGTTCTTTTTTAAAACAGTAGGGTAGCCATTTTCTGCTCCCGCCCCCTGGCTTTGCACCCATGAACATCAGCCAACACAAAAGAAATTTAGCAGTGAAAGCTTTTGCCATCACTTATATCTAGGCCAGGAAAAGGCTTTTAGAAAGAAGCAGGCTTTGAGGGCAGGTAGCATGCTAAGTTCAGTTTGGGGTGACATGTGTACTGCACATTCTTATCATAGTTTAATTTGTGTTGTTCAATTTTAATTTTAATTTTGCAATTTTCAGTTATATACATTTCAATAGTTTCACAGTCATTTTAACATTTCAAAACTCGACTTACTTCCTCCTCTTTCTGTGGTTCCTTAAATTTATATATATATCATTTCCTGCATATTCTAAGTTAACTTATTCTTTTTTTCATCTACTTTAATTATTTACCCTTATGGAACTGTGAGTTATTGCAACAATCCTGCCAATGTCCTTATCTGTTTACAATTTATTTGTACATATTCAATAAACTATTTCCATTTTTTTATAAAAAGTTTGTTGCCTTGATTTCTTATTTTTCCGGTAAGTTTCACCATTTCTGCATATTCCAGTTTTTGTATCCATTCTTCTTTTGTTGGGATTTCTGTTTCTTTCCATTTTTGGACAAATAACATTCTTGCCGCTGTAGTCGCATACATGAATAAATTCATTGAATTCTTTTATTACTATTAGATTTTTATACTGGCCTTCATGCGAGGATCAAAAGTGCTTAACATACTAACAAACAAAACAGTAAGAATAGTGTTGTTTTGTTGTTTTTTAAAAAAAGAGAATGAGAAATACAACCCATCTTTTAGTGAATTGTAATATAACCTTGTAGCAAACTTTTTTAAAAAAAACAACAACAACATTTTTCTGTGTATTTTCTCCCTGGTTTGGGGAGAGGGAGTGAATCCCTGAAAACTTTCCACATTGCAAAATTTCTGTGCAGTGCGTGTACACACACACACACACACACACACACAGAGAGAGAGAGAGAGAGAGACATCTCCAGCAACACAACAACCTAAGAGTCCTATATTATTAAGAAGAGAGGTCTGCCCTCTCTTTTATTGCAATGAGAATTTGAAACCAGCGACAGATGAGAATTCTGCGGTGTTTTGGGAAACTGCAAGCAATATATTCTTTTCCCCATTAGACATCAGTCTTCAAGATCAACTTTTCAGCCATGCAGGAGGAGACAAGTGAACTGAACAGCTGCTAGGCTTCAATGTAAACCCAATGCTCTACAAACAGCCAATTTTAGGTTTTCCTTTGGAGAGATTACAATTGCTATTTAGAAAACCACTGGAATTTAACAATAGGCACCATAAGGGAGGCAGAAGAATTGGGGGGCATCGTTCTAATGTAGGAACAATCTTTGGAGCTCATTTCTTGGTCCCAAACCCCCAAAGTGTCCCTATTTTCCAGGGACATCCCTGATTTAGAGAAGCCAGCCCAGTTTCTTATTTGATCCCGGAATGTCCTGCTTTTCCTTAGGATGTCCTTATTTTCATTGGAGAAATTTTGGAGGCTATGGAGTTATCCAGCCCCCGAGCCATCTGAAGGCAATCCTGTATAGGGAAGGTTTTTTTTAAAAAAATGTTTAATGTTTAATGAGATTTTTATATATGTTGGAAGCTGCCCAGAGTGGCTGGGGCAATCCAGTGAGATGTGTGGGGTATAATCGTAAAATTATCATTGTGGAATGGGACATCCCTATTTTCATCAGAGAAATGTTGGAGGGTATGGATTGAGCCATCTGAAGGCAGCCCTGTATAGTGGTACCTTGGTTTTCGAACGTAATCTGTTCCGGAAGACTGTTCGACTTCCAAGATGTTCGAAAACCAAGGTACCACTGTATAAGGAAGTTTTTCAATGTTATGTTTAAATATGTTGGAAGCCACCCAGAGTGGCTGGGGCAACCCAGTAAGATGGACACGGTATAAATAGTAAAATTACTACTACTACTACTACTATTGAATAAAAAGGTAAAGGGACCCCTGACTGTTAGGTCCAGTCACAAACAACTCTGGGGTTGCGGCACTCATCTCGCTTTACTGGCCGAGGGAGCTGGCGTACAGCTTCCGGGTCATGTGGCCAGCATGACTAAGCCACTTCTGGCGAACCAGAGCAGCGCACAGAAACACCGTTTACCTTCCTGCCGGAGTGGTACCTATTTATCTACTTGCACTTGACGTGCTTTTGAACTGCTAGGTTGGCAGGAGCAGGGACTGAGCAACAGGAGCTCATCCCGTCATGGGGATTCGAACTGCCAACCTTCTGATCGGCATGCCCTAGGCTCAGTGGTTTAGACCACAGCACCACCCGCGTCGTCCTACTACTACTACTATTGAATAGGACTTCCCTATTTTCATTGGAGAAATGTTGGAGGGTGTGTAACTCCATAAAAGAGCAACCTTCTCTGCCCCGTGCACAAGTGTGCACATATATACCCCAAGCTCAATAAGTGAAGGAGAGCCAGCACCGTGAAATGCAATCAGTAATAGTCTATCCATATTTAGGCAGTCTTAAAGCAGGCCTACACAACCTGTGATCCATCAAGCTGACTGAACCGCACCTGCCAAATGCAGTATGGCTTGCCAGGGGCTTCATTACCCCTCTGTTTTGGGAGTCCCAGGTAGGCCGCACAAACAGGAGGTGTATCAAGCCCCTGATGGGTTGCCATATGTGGTTGGCAGGTCACCAGCTGTGCTTGGCTACCTATAATATAATAATATCCAGTAGCAAAAAACCACAAAACGCCCCGTTAAACTGTCCCATTAGGTAAGCAGATTAATGTCAAAAAGCAAGGGATGTGAAATGAATTGACATCAGTGGTGGAAGAAGCAAAGTCAGTGTGGTGCAAAAGCACCAGCAGAACCAATTCCGTGCTCTTGCCAGTGCATTTGCACCGCAACAACCATGCTGTTGCCTTGCCCGCTCCTCATCCTATTATGCAGCAGGGAGGTCAGGTGAATGCCGCCCCCAGTTCCCCTGCTGTATCTTGTTCTGTGTGAGAGTTGTTCTGCTTGCACAACGTGGCTTTTCCTTTATCTCTTCTCCCTGTGCACCCCCAAAATCTAATCCAGAGTGCCTAGGGAGTTGAAGGGGAGAGGAGAAAGATGTTCTCTTCCGCAAGGGCAAGTCTGCAGCATGACTGGAATAGCACCGCTCAGGGGTGGAGGAAGGGGGGCCAGGGGGGTGGTCTGCCCCGGGTGTCATCACTGAGGGGGGTGACATTTGGCATGCCGTCCATCCGCAACTCCCAAGCCTACCCTGAGCCGTCGTTTTGACAGCTCGGGGGAGGCTTGGGAGTCATGGTCAGGGGGCACACCATTGACCCCCACTCCCAGGCTGCTTCCTGGCAGGGAGCCTCCCCCAAGCTGTTAAAAGGAAGACGGAAGGAACGAAGGCTGCTGGCAAAGCGGGGCGGCTCCCTCCCCCCCCCCCCCCCAGGAAGCAGCCCGCCATGGGAAGCTCGCTCCACCCCTTCTGGGCAGCTTGCCCCCTGGGATGTTCGCTGTGGGCACCACCACCCTGGGACGCTCACCCCGCCCCCCCCTGGCCCTGCCCCTGGGTGCACAGCATGTGCGCCGCTCTGGGTGCCGGAGCAGTTAGCTCTGCCTCTGATTGACATACCTCATCAGGAGCAGGGGGAGACTGTCCTGGGAAGACTTGCCAATCTATACCTGTTGAATTTCTGCCCTACATGTCCTTACCTATCATATTAGGACCAACTTGCAAGAATCAGAAGTTTGAGATAAAGTCCTGCATTGTAGAAGTCACCAGTAAGCTTTACACCAGATGCCCTCCTGATGTTTTGAACTACAACTCCCATCGCCCCAGCCACCATAGCCAGGGAGGATGGGAACTTTAGTCCACAACTTTTGAAGGACTCTACACTGACTATCCCTGCTTTACACTAATTTTAAAAAGGAGCCGAAGTTCTATTTACGCTGCCACATGTGACCATCCAGATATCTTATGAATTATGCAGTTGTGCATTTCCTTCTTTTCCGCCTTTATATCACAGTTAGCAATATAAAATAATGGTTTACAACCTAAGAGAGGGAGCAGAACCTCCAAGTGTCCCTACCTTCCAGGGACAATCCTAGATTTACAGAAGCCGTCCCAATTTCTGATTTGATCCCAGAATGTCTCACTTTTCCTTAGGATCCC